>NW_007036708.1:620433-624043 GCF_000164805.1 Carlito syrichta
AGTCCTTAAAGGGAGAGGAAGTCCTCAAAGGGAGGAGTTTAAACACGGGGCATCCAAACTGACAAGTTCAAAAACTGTTTTGAGCAGTGGAAAGGGTGTCTCAATAATCTCGATAGGTGTTTTGCGTCAAACAGAGTACTCTGAAGGTGAGTGGAGTTTAAACACAGGGAAGTCCTCAAAGGGAGGGGAAATTTCCTGAGAGATCTATTTGGCCAGCTAGTCACCATCCAGTAGGGAACACACCTGTTAGGCAAAATCCCACCACCAGGGTGGCTCACCTCCAGCCCACAGATGGAGTACTGATGCCTGGGCCAACCAGCCGCCGTCAGAGGCATTCAGGGTACCACTCCACAACATCCAGCACTCATGTGCAAGGAGCTGCCTAAGGCTGCTTTCCTCAGAAGGGGGCAGTAGGAATGGGGCACTTGGGGTCCCACAGACAAGAGCTTCTGGGACACAGCCTGTGAGAGCTGGAGCTGAGGGCACGTAAGTTGAGCATGTGCTGGAACCTGGAACTAGACAAGGCTCCAGAGCACAGCTGTGTGTTGGGAGGCACAGCTGGTTGCTGTCAGGGACAGGAAGTACCCCTGATAGTGAAAAGAGAGCAGATTAGCAGCAGATACAAGGCGGGGGTGGGGGGAGGGCTCCCAAATAAACCCTGAATTTTCTTTTTTTTTCTTTTTTTGGATGGCAGGCCTCTTGTAGTACATTCAGAATTTATTCCTCCAGATCAAACAGTCAACCGAAGTTTTTATCTGGGAGCGTTGAAAAGGTCACATCACAATTTGTGGAAGAAACACTCTGAGTTGTGGCACATAAGTGACTGGTTTCTTCCACACGACAGTGCACCTGCCTACACTGCACTGAGTGTTCAGCAGTTTTCGACCAAAAACGGCATGACCCCCCTGCCCCACCCTTCCTATCCACCCAATCTCACCCTGAGCAACTCGTTTTTGTTTCCCCAGATGAAAAAAGTCCTCAAAGAGAAACATTTTGCTGATGTAGAAGAGGTAAAACAAAAACGGCAGAAGCACTTAAAGCCATCAAAACTGACAAGTTCAAAAACTGTTTTGACCAGTGGAAAGGGTGTTTTAGTAGTCTTGATAGGTGTACTGCATCAAACGGAGCGTACTTTGAAGGTGAGTGGAGTTTAAACATGTACATTTATTTATAAATAAATTATGTTTTTGTGTGTGTGTGTGTCCCTCCTTGTACTGCCCGGGGAGGGCCAGCCTTGGACAGACCCAGCAGGAGGGAGCCAGAGAGAGGAATCCAGCAGTGGATACCTGTGGGCACCCATCAGGCCAGGATGTACAGGTGTGGCCCCAGCAGCAGCATGAGTTTATTGAAGAGGGGTGGTATAGTGGACTGGTAAGGACAAGAGACAGGCGCAGTACCTCCAGAAGGGGCCCATGGCAGAATACAGGCCTAGGAACACGATCGGACCGCCTATTAGACCAGTTCAAGGCAAGCCCTAGACTCTGGATCTGGACACAAGATGTTGACTGCAAACAAGAGGTAGCATCGCCACCTTATCCGGTTAAGGATCTGGCTCCTTACGTTTCCCATACCCAGTTTGAGACTTATTCCTGAATCAGCCTTCTGGATGGCTGGACAAGACCTGACCTCAGCTGTGCAGGGAGGAAAGAGAAAGGTCAGAGAAGGGCCAGCTCATCCCAGTCCAAGGGTCTCCATTTGGTCCCCCAGAGGTGTCTTGAGATACTTTAGGTGAAACAGACACACCTTCCTCTACCCCGTCCCTCACTCCCACCTCTCACCTCCTAATTTGTAACCCACTAAAAATGGACATGAAGGAATTGTATAGGTCTGTCAAGCAGAGACAGGTCGGTTCCTGGTGGTGACCATTTTCCTTCCCACAGATTCATCAACTTTATTCATCAACTCCTCCAGTCAAGGAGCCTACCTGAGTTTGCTACTGTCTGTTGTAATCCAGCTCCATTCCAGTTTTTTTGTTTTGTTTTGTTTTTTGATGTTTTGCAGAGCCGAAGTCTCGCTCTGTTCCCTCAAACTCTTGGGCTCAAGCAATCCTCCCACCTCAGCCTCCCAAATTGCTGGGATTACAAGCATAAGCCACCAACCTCGGCCTCATCTCCAGTTTTTTAATGATTTTTGCCCAGGTTTCCTGACCCTTTCCCAGTTTCCACAGTGATTTGGCATTGTACAATTGCACAGTCCTCTCCGGGCCTGCCAGGGATGATGCAAAATGTACCAACAGGATGATCAGAATAGTGATTGATTACCCTGGGGCAATGGTTGGGCACTGTCTGAGTAATCAAGTTCAAAAGGGCAGTGATGGAACTGCACATCTGCAATAGTTCTGGATCATTCACCAAAGGGAAGGAAAAATTCAGCCCAGGGGACCAGGAGGAGCCCTGGTTTACACCAAGGGGAAGGGCTCCTGGGGGTGGTTAGGATATGAGCCAATCCTCACTCATTTTGTAAGATCAAGTCCAAATGCCTCAACCCCACATGAGGAAATGACTCTACCGTAGGCAGCAGTTTTTCAGTGTATTGCTACTGCGCATTTTGAAACATGAACGCAGAACAATAGTGATAAGATACCGGAAAGTTATTTCACTTGAAAGGCAAGTTCACCTGAAAGGTGTCGAGAAGGCTGGTGAGTTCAGGTGGAAAGGGCTTGCTCATCGCTGATCTTAGTCATCTCTTCCTTCCAAATGTGTTGGAAATTAGAGTCCCAAGCCCCAAAACAGGAGACATGAAGGTCCTAAGGGGACCGTGAACTTGGAACCAGGCATCTCACTCCCTCCTGGATCTTCAGTATGAAAGTTCCAGCCATCTTAATAAACAAAACAGAAAAAACTTCACCAACAGGTAAATGGCTAAATCTATTATAAAATGATTTAATATATTTAATTTATATTTGATATGAATAAATTAGATTTTATATCAAATGGGTATGATTTTATCGCACCATTAAAATTGGAGTTTTAAGTCACATGTGGTGCCTTTATAAGAAAATATCAGCATTACAATCAGGCATGGTGGCTCATGCCTGTAATCCCAGCACTTTGGGAGGCCAAGGCCAGAGGATTGCTTGAACCCAGGAATTTGAGACCAGCCGAGGCAACATAGCAAGATTTTGTCTCTACAAAAAAAAAGAAAGAAAACAAACTACACTGAGATACCACCTAACTCCAGTCAGAATGGCCATCATCAATAACTCAAAAAATAACAGACGCTGGAGAGGATGTGGCAAAAAGGGAACACTTCTACACTGTTAGTGGGAGTGTAAACTAGTACAGCCTCTGTGGAAATCAGTGTGGCGATTCCTACAAGTTATAAAAAGTTGACCTTCCATATGACCCCACAATCCCCCTACTGGGAATATACCCAGAAGAACTCAAGTCACTCCATAAAAAAAAGATACCTGCACACGTATGTTTATCGCAGCATTGTTCACAATAGCAAGAACATGGAACCAACTGTGCTGCCCATCAAACGAGGACTGGATAAAAATAATGTGGTACATATACACGATGGAATATCACGCAGCCATAAAGAAGAACAAAATCATGAACTTCGCAGCAACCTGGATGGAATTAGAGTTTATAATACTGAGTGATATCTC
>NW_007036708.1:624148-631581 GCF_000164805.1 Carlito syrichta
AAAAAAAAAAAAAAGAAAAGGATCGAAAGTGGCGGGAAACTGCGGGTGGGCGGGGAAGGAAGGTGGAATTGACAGTGGTCACTACCTGAAAAATGAATATTTGTATACCTCACTCTGAATTCTACCCCACAATTTTAAAATAAAAATTAAAAGAGGAAAATAACACACACACACACACACACACACACACACAAGATAAATTAGCTGGGCATGGGGGCAAGCGCTTGTAGTCCCAGCTACAAGGGAGGCTGAGATGGAAGTATTATTGCCTGAGCCCTGGAGGGAGAGGCTGTGGTGAGTCACTGATCTTGTCGCTGCACTCCAGCCTGATGACAGAGTGAGACCCTGACTCAAAAAAACAAAAAATAAAAAAAATCAGCATTACTCAACAAAAGCCAAAAATTGGGGTTTGACTTTTTAACCGTTTGTCTTAACGCTCCCTTATTTTTTTCATTCAGCTGAAGTCCTTTCTTAATTTAGTCGTCTATTTCACTGTTAACTTGTCTGATCATCTGGCTTTTAAATTTAAGAGGGGAGCTTGCAGCCTGTCTGTTTTCCCCTCCGCCTGTCACCATCTCTTGCTGCCCGCTTCGCCGGCAACCTTCTCCGCAGAGGCATCCGAGCTCCGGCCTGGCCTGCCCCCCACCCCAGCCCCAGTGCTTTGCAAGCTGACTTCCGCCTCCGCAGAGGTCGCCAGCAGCCTCCGAGGCTAAGTTCAGCCGGCCCGCGGCAGCTCCCTGCTTCTCCCAAGCTCCTCGGCCCGCCATCCCCGGTGTCCGCTCTGCCGGACTTCCCCTTCGGCCGTCCGTAGAGGCTGGCGTTCTTCCGAGTTCCCGCCAGCGAGCGCCCTTTCGTCGCCCTCCCCGCGCGCTGCCTCCCATGGATGCAGCTCTGCCGATGAGACCCCGACCGTCCCGAACTTCAGGTGCAAATCCCACAGTCCCTCAAACCCGACAGGCGCAAGCCAGCCCATTTTCTCCTGCCCCAGTCACCTCCCTGACCCTCCTCCCTCTCGCCTCGGTTGGGGACTGGGCCACCCCACCGGCCTTCGGGTCAGAAGTGCAGAGGGTTGGAGGAGGAGGGGCGGAAGTGGGAGTGTGGCTCCTCCTTTCCCTTGCCTCTCTTGTTCAATCCCTCTTCAAATCCTGTAACTACCTCCTCCCTAGCTACCCTCAAACCCACTTCCTCCTCTCTACTTCCTTCTGGTCCAGGTCTCGCCCCGCGGGAACACTGGGGAAGTTCCTAGCTGGTCTTTTGGGTCCACCCCCATCTCCAACCTCACCCGAATTCATCCTCCACACACGGGGTGATTTTTATAAAATGCAAATCTGATGATACTGCTCCCCTTTTAAAGTTTTTTCTTGGGATCCTTGTCTCCTTTGGAGGAAAGCCCCACTGCAGCCCTCCATCTGCCCACCTCTGCAGCTCCTACCCTGCACCAGGCCCTACCCCTCACCAATCCACTCACCCTTCCTTTAACCCTTCCAGCAGGTAGTGGGACCTCAGGCTTTCAGGTCTTAACCCCAAATCCTACTGTTGTGTAACCAAGATGGCCAAGGCCTCGCCAGTCTCTGAGCACAAATGAAGTCACTCTCTTGATGATAACCTAGATTTCTCTGGTCCATGTCATGCAAGAATTTGGCATTTTACATTCTCCAAGTATTTCTAAGAGTCCCCAGGAGCGTCATTTAAGTCCACACACAAGCCCAGTTGCCACCTAGTGGTCTGCTGGGCACTTGTCGGGGATAAACTGTTGCCTTCTCAGCATGTTTCACCTTTCCCCATGTGTAGCTGCCAAGCAGCACGAATGGTCCCTACGCTAACTCAACTCTGAGGGGATCTGCATTGATCTAAGCCCCGGCTTTTCAGCCTCAGCACCGTTGACATTTTGGGCCAGTTGGGGGATGAGAGTGGGCTGTCTGTGCCTTGGAGGCTGTTCAGCAGCATCGCTGGCCTTTATTCACTAGATGCCAGTCGCATACACACACACACACACACGCACAAACGCCTTCAGACATTGCCAAATGTCCCCGGGGGGAGGGCACATAGCCCCTGGTTGAGAACCACTGGTCTGAGCCCATTCCGTAATATCATTCCCTTTCACAGTTATTGATTAGGTTTGAATATAGGACCTAAATTAGTTGAATCATAACGAAGGTCAAGAATTGTGTTCAGTGTTTGGTGGTTTTGTTTTCTCACCTGCTCAATGTGTCAGCCTGAGGGTTGGAAGCAACCGTCTTGCAAACACAAGAGAGTCAGCTGTAGGATGAAGCCATTCTACTGCTTGCAACTGAAACCATCATTGCTACATCCTCTGCTTGGGCCAGATCCACAATCTGACAAGAGACTGTGCCACTGCCCACTGGCCTGTGCTCTCCACCCCTGAGGGTGGCACTGCCCAGGGGTCATTGCCACCATGTCCTGGAACCCTCAAGATGCAAAGCCAGTGCGTCCAGGGCAACGTGAGATAGATTACCTCTTTCCCCTTCGTGTTACACTCTGGGAGAGGATAGCAAAGCTCATTGCTCTGGCCACAATATTATTCAGAGTTTTGGTGAAACAGATGTTTTTGGCTTGACTTGCATTGCAGCTCTCTGTCTACCAAAGACAAGATTTGAGTTCATGGGACATGGTCAAAGATATAGTTAAGTAATAGTCATCACCCTAGGTTAGACTCCCTTAGCCTCTCCAAGGCCAGTCACTCATGGATCTAATCTTAGAACATATTCTTTCCCAAAGAAGTGAGGGACCCCCCCCGCCGTCCCTCACTGAGACAGACTCTGTTTTTTTGACCATATTGACTTATCAGTCAGCTTGTGCTAGTTTAGGCTGCAGTAACACGTAATCCCAAAAATCTCAGTGGTTTTGCACAAAAAGGGTTTTTACATTTTCAATATCATATTTATAGTATAAACATAATGGTTCTATATGTACATTTATCAATGGTCCATTACCATGAATAAGTATATAGTTAAATAGTATAATGGTTTCTCCATTTCGGAGGTGTTGGTTGTTTGCTTGTTTGTTTGTTTTGTCAGTCTCACTCTGTCACCTAGGCTGGAGGCTAGAGTGAAGAGACATGATCATGGCTCACTACAGCCTTGACCTCTGGGGCTCAGACAATCCTTCCACCTCAGCCTCTCCAGTAGCTGGGATTACAGGCCTGTGCCATCACACCTGGCTGAGGTCTTAATATGGTCTGGAACACTTCTGGGCTCAAGCAATCCTCTCACCTTGGCCTCCCAAAGTGCTGGGATTACAGGTGCAAGCCACCGCACCCAGCCTCCGAATTCTTTATTTACCTTCATATCTTGATTAACTGGATTCCATTACCAGGTTGTTTTTCAAGAAATACTTATGGGTGCAACAGTCCTGGAATATTTGTGAATGACTACTACCTTTAGATTTGAGTGACAGTTTGGCAGAGTGAAAACATGTTGGGTCATACTTCTCTCAGAACTCTGTAGACAATACACCACTACTTTTTGCTAATACTGGGGATATGCTCGAGGCCAGTTGATATTGTTTTCTCCCTTGAGAGTGACTTGCTTTTTCTGCCTGGGTGCCCATATGATTCTTTCTTTGGCTTTAAGGCTTAATTATTTCACTAGAATGTGTTATTTCTGGAATATAATGAGCCCTATCAAATTGTACATTCAGGTCTTCCTTTATAGGATAGTTTTCACTTACTTTGGATTTTGTGTCTACTTCATTTATTCTGTGTACTTTTACTGGAACAGCAATTATATTTCTGTTGGATTTCTTTTGTCTCTCCTAAACTTCGAGCTATTTTTTTTTCATCTTTTTCTCCATTTCATTCTATGAGATTTTTCTCAGGTTTTTCTATTATGCATCTTGCTCCACTTTCAAAACTATGTTTTATTCTTGTGATTGCCAATAAGATTTTTGAGTCTCTAACACATTTATCATTATCATACATTTCTATTATTTGCACTTTTTCAACTTGCTTCTTATCTATCCATTATTTTAATGCTGCTTCTTTGATGTCTTTCATTTCTTCTCTGAGTTCTTCTTTTTTCCTGTAAGATCTTATGCTTTCATCAGTTTGCTTGAGAAGATGGACAGGATTTTTTTTCTGAAATGTTCTTCTGTTTCCTGAAGTAATTCTTTCTGCTATACATTCTTCATCCTTTGTTTACTTGTTATGTGTCTTTTCTCCTTTCTCTGCTGAAAGAGTTTTTGTAATGATTCCTTTCTCTTTCTCTTTCTTACTCATCATTGAGTCAGGAGAGGAATTCTGTCTTGGCCAGTATTTTTCTTTTTTCTTTTTTTTTTAAATTGTATATTCGGAGGTACACATCCATGTTCGCTACATGGACATTGTGTCGTGATGGGAATTGGGTCTCAGGTGACCTATTCCCCAGATAGTGAACATTGTGCCCCATAAGTAGTTTCTGAACCCTAACTCCTTTCACTCCTCCCCCTTTATTGGTGCTCCCAGTATCTATTATTTCCATTTTTGTGGTCATTAAGTTCTCCCATATGAGTGAGAATATGCAGCCTCTGGTTTTCTGTTTCTAAGTCAGTTCACTTAGGATGATGATCTCCAGCTTAATCCATGTTGCCACAAGGGACACAATTTCATTCTTTTTATAGCTGCATACGCATTATTCTTAAGAATTACGCTGCAGAGGTTTGAAGGAGTGCATCAGGGCAGCTGACAGCTTCAACTGAGGCATAATGCTAAGACCACCTTCTCACCAAAAGCACTGCGTTCTCTGTCTGGGACACAATATCCCCTCAGGTTCTAATGACCCCCTTCCATTGTGAATGGTGAGAATGAGCAGAAATTTTTTTTGCAGTTTTCTCTTTTATGAATGTCCTGCCTAATATCATCATCATCACCATCATTATTTTGAGTTGAAGTCTCACTCTGCCACCCAGGCTGGAGTGCAGCGGCACACTTATGACCACCGCAGCCTTGACCTGCTGGGCTCAGGTGATCCCTCCACCTCAGCCTTCCAAGTAGCTGGAAGCATGGGCGCACACCACCAAACCCGGATAATTTTTTTATTTATTGTAGAAACAAGGTCTCTCCAAGTTGCCCAGACTGGTCTTGAACCTCTGGGCTCAGGCAATTCTCTCACCTCCACCTCCCAAAGTGCTGGAATTACAGGCATGTGCCACCACACTTGGCTTCCTTCTTATTTTTTTTTTTTATTCTTTTCCTTCATTTTTAAAAGTCAACTTTATTGGGATATATATAGTTGATATGCATGAAAGTTCACCTATCTTAAGTGTACAGTTTGAGGAGTTTGTCAATTGTATACTGTCATGAAATCGTATCACAATCAAGATATAAAGTACTGCAATCACCCCCCCCAAATTTCCCTGTGTCCCTTTTTATCAGTCCCCTCCCTTAGCCCCTCCCAGTCCCAGGG
Organism: Carlito syrichta; assembly: GCF_000164805.1. Lineage (NCBI taxonomy): Eukaryota > Metazoa > Chordata > Mammalia > Primates > Tarsiidae > Carlito > Carlito syrichta. Next base: position 629,551 of record NW_007036708.1, read on the forward strand.
AGCCACTGATCTACTTCCTGTCACTATAATTTTGCCCTTTCTAAAATGTCATATGCATGGATTCATTAGGTAACCTTTTATGTTTTACTTCTTTCACTTAGCATAATACTTTTTTTGTTGTTGAGAAAACAGGATTTATTGAGAAGACAGAAAAGCTCCCACAGTGAGAGGGGACCTGAGGGTGTTGCCCGGCATAATGCTTTTAAGATTCATGTATATTATTGTATGAATCAATTGTTTGCTCTTTTTTTATTACAAAGTAATATTACATGGAAATTCTACATTTTGTTTACCCATTTGCCAGTTGATGGATGTTTGGGCTGTTTCCAGTTTAAACCATTTATGAATAAATCAGCTATGAACCTTCATGTACAAGTGTGAATGGACAAATTTTTTTGCTCTTGGGTAAATTCTTAGGAGTGAGATTGTTGGGTTATATGACAAATGTGAACTGGCCAGGTGCGGTGGCTCATTCCTGTAATCCCAACACTTTGGTAGGCCAAGGAGGTAGAATCACTTTAGCTCGGAAGTTCAAGACCAGCCTGGACAACATAGCAAGATCCTGTCTCTACAAATAAAGCAAAAATTAAAAAAAAATAAATTTTTAAGTGAAAAAAAGTGAACTATACTGTTTTCCAAAGTGGGTATATTGTCTTACATTCCCAAGTAATCTGTCAGTTTTTTAGTTGATTGGCCTCAATAATGCTTGGTATTATCAATCTTTTAAATTTAATTCCAGTGGGCATATAGTAGTATCTCACTGTAGTTTTTATTTGCATTTTTCTGAAGAATAGTGAGATCAAGCATCTTTTTATGCATTGATTGATCATCAGTGCCTTCTTTGGTAAACTGTTTCTTCAAAATTGTGCTCATTTTCTTAAAAATGTGATTATTTGTCTTATTATTGGGTTGTAAGAGTTCTTTAAATACTTTGGATACAAGTCCTTGATCAGACATATGTGTAGTAAATATATTCTCCCATTCTGTGGCTTGTTTTCTGTTTTGGTTTTTTTTTTTTCATTTTCTTAATCATGTCTTTTGAAGAGAAAAACTTTTTAATTGTGCTAATGCTCATTCTATCCTTTTTCTTTTTTTGTGGTTTATATTTGTTGTATTCTACTTCAAAAATCTTTATTTGAGCCAATGTCACAAAGATTTTTACCTCTATCTTTTTGTAGAAGCTTTACCATTTTACCTCTTATGTTTAGATCCATGATTCCTTGTCAAATTTTGTGTACGATGAGAGGTAAAGGTTGGGATTGAGAAAGAGACACTCCTATTCTTCTCAACCCCTACCAGTGTGGCACAACTGTGCTGATGACTGTTCACTGAAGAAAATCTTTGGAAGAGGAACCAACTATCCCAAGGAGGAGGGGTGAAAGGCCAGAGTTGGAGGCAGCAGTGAAGGTCAGTTTCACTCTCTGCCCCAGTGAAAACCCAAACTCAATGCACCTTGCTGCTCCAGGAGAACCTGCCATTTCAACTTGGGCAGAATGGATTGTATAACAGCAATGCAGGAGCAGGGAATTCACGAAGGAGGCTGGACAGTGGTCCAAGTGAGATGTCCCAGAGTGTAACAATGAAGGAGGTGAGGAGTGCTCACACTCTGGATAGATTTTTAATGAAAAGCTGACAGAACTGGCTATGGATTAATAGTAAGCTGTGGGAGAAACAGAAGAATGGCTCCAAAACTGTTGGCCTGAGAAACTGGAAGGATGATTTGCCATTAATTGACACAAAGAAGACCATGGGAATAGTAAGCTGAAAAGGGAGAGAGCCTCCTGGGATGCATACTGGGCACCCAAGCAGAGATGTTGAGTGGGCAGTCGAACACACAAGTCTGGAGTCCGCAAGACAGGTCCAGGCCAGAAATGTGACTCTGCTAATCCTCAGAACACAGATAGTCATTAAAGCCATAATATTGGATGAGATCACCAAGGGATGGGGTGCGGACAGAGAAGAGAAGAAATCCAAGGAATGAGCCCTGGGACATCTCAACATTTTGTTTATGATGATTTCCTAAAGAAGTTC
>NW_007036708.1:631601-667443 GCF_000164805.1 Carlito syrichta
TTTTTTTTTTTCATTTTCTTAATCATGTCTTTTGAAGAGAAAAACTTTTTAATTGTGCTAATGCTCATTCTATCCTTTTTCTTTTTTTGTGGTTTATATTTGTTGTATTCTACTTCAAAAATCTTTATTTGAGCCAATGTCACAAAGATTTTTACCTCTATCTTTTTGTAGAAGCTTTACCATTTTACCTCTTATGTTTAGATCCATGATTCCTTGTCAAATTTTGTGTACGATGAGAGGTAAAGGTTGGGATTGAGTACTTCTGTACAGAGATCCAGTTGTTCCAACACCTTTACTTGTTCTTAAATAACTTTCTAAATTATCATTTGAGAAATATAGGGTCAAAAATGCAGAAAATTCAAATATCCGTACAAAACAGAAAGTTTAAAAAAAACTATAATTTCACTACCCAGATTTAATATGCTTCCCAGTGGTTAGTGAGGCTCCATTTCAGACAGCCCCTAAAACCAGCTACTTTCATCATTTTAATCTCTACCACCAAAGTAAAAGTGAAACTTACCTTTCTTTAGTTTAGATTTATGTGTTAAAGTTTTCTTATGTTTAGGATCACTGCATTCCAACTTTTGTGAAGCTTTGCCTTCATGTCTTTACCTAATTTTCTCTTAGTATGTTAATATTTTCTTTCATGATGTATGCTGGCTCTTTATATATTAGAGATGTTTGTAATAGGCGATACAAATATTTTTCTAGTTTAACATTTGTTTCATATTCATCTATTAAATAATTATTGACAAGGGTACCTGCATAATTAACATTTGTATACCTAACCCTGAATTGTACCTCACATCTTTAAAATAAAAAATAAAAAATATTTTTAAATTAAAAATAATAACAATTGAGCACCTACTATGTGGCACTCTATTAGATACAAAAAGATTATTGACAAACAAATAAGATTTGAAAACCATGCTTTTGTGAGGTTTATACTCTTAAGCAGGAAACTAGAAACTTCTCCCGTATGAGGACCAGATAATAAGTACTTTAGACCAGTAGGCAAATTGGAAGTAGGTACTTATGTAACAAGAAAGAGACACTCCTATTCTTCTCAACCCCTACCAGTGTGGCACAACTGTGCTGATGACTGTTCACTGAAGAAAATCTTTGGAAGAGGAACCAACTATCCCAAGGAGGAGGGGTGAAAGGCCAGAGTTGGAGGCAGCAGTGAAGGTCAGTTTCACTCTCTGCCCCAGTGAAAACCCAAACTCAATGCACCTTGCTGCTCCAGGAGAACCTGCCATTTCAACTTGGGCAGAATGGATTGTATAACAGCAATGCAGGAGCAGGGAATTCACGAAGGAGGCTGGACAGTGGTCCAAGTGAGATGTCCCAGAGTGTAACAATGAAGGAGGTGAGGAGTGCTCACACTCTGGATAGATTTTTAATGAAAAGCTGACAGAACTGGCTATGGATTAATAGTAAGCTGTGGGAGAAACAGAAGAATGGCTCCAAAACTGTTGGCCTGAGAAACTGGAAGGATGATTTGCCATTAATTGACACAAAGAAGACCATGGGAATAGTAAGCTGAAAAGGGAGAGAGCCTCCTGGGATGCATACTGGGCACCCAAGCAGAGATGTTGAGTGGGCAGTCGAACACACAAGTCTGGAGTCCGCAAGACAGGTCCAGGCCAGAAATGTGACTCTGCTAATCCTCAGAACACAGATAGTCATTAAAGCCATAATATTGGATGAGATCACCAAGGGATGGGGTGCGGACAGAGAAGAGAAGAAATCCAAGGAATGAGCCCTGGGACATCTCAACATTTTGTTTATGATGATTTCCTAAAGAAGTTCCCAAACATGCTTAGAGTTAAATCTATGGATTTTGCCTTTGATGTTATATTAAAAAGTCCTTTCTCACCGAAAGATATATAACTATTTGTCTATAGCCCTTTTATGGTGTAATTTTTTAATATTTAATTATGCTCAGAGCTTTGTTTCTCAATACCATTTCTCAATCAAAGGAACCAGAGTTCCTTAGAGAAATGGCTGATTCCAAGTCTAGGGCAAGAAAAGTACAAAATAAGCCTGGAACATCTTGTTGTGCCAGAAAGCAAAGAAGTGCTTAGAGAATGATGGGAACAGGTCAAAAGGGCACAGGACCAGGGGCCAAATCTGAGTCAATTGGAGGATCAGAATGAATAAAGACAAGAATGAGTGATGGTCCGCTGAATAATAAGAAATCAGGCATCCATGCTGATAATAGAAAGAAAAAGAGAAGGAGAGAGGAGACAGAAGAGAGAGGAAACTTCCTTGTAGTAAAATGCCAACAAATAAATGCAGAAGCAATGACAGAGCTAGAAAATCACCACCTTACAACAATCCTAGCAACAATTCATTTAGTCAAGAATGGGTAGAAGTCTCCAAGTATCCATAGAATTTGTATTAATCACAAAATGATATAGAGTCACTTCCCAGAGCAGAAATCTCTCAAACATACTTAGCTGAGTGGTCAAAGTTCACAGCACCAATAATAGAATAAACCTTGAACATGGGCTTCCTGAAGGCTCTGAGAAGGACACATGTCTTACGCTGTATTTCTGCAAAAATACATCACCTGATTCTCATTATGAAACCAGATAAGCACCAATTGGGGGAGATTTTTCAAAATAACTGACATGTATATTTCAAAAAACATCAATGGCATGAAAGACAAAGAAAGGCTGAGGAACTATTCCAGATTAAAGACATGGCAATGGAATGCATTGAACAATCCTAGCTTGGATACGGGGTGGGGGAGGGGAATGCCTATTAAGGATATTATTGGGAAACTGAAAAGACTGAGCATTAGATAACAATACAAACATTTCTAATTTGACCATTTTATTGCGTTTACAGAAGAGAATGTCCTTGTCCTTGTTTTTTGGAGACTCTAACTGAAGTCCTGAAGGAAGAAGAGTATGTATGCCTGCAACTTTCTTTCATATGCATATGCATATGTGTATAGACATATATGTGTGTATAATGAAACAATTGTAAGATGTTAACAATCAGTATATCTTTGCTAAGGATATGATGGAACTGATTGTACTATTCTTATGCCTTTTTTGTAAATTTAAAATATTTTCAAAGCAATGCATTAAAAATAAAAGTCCATATATGTAATCAAAAGCTAAGATTTGACTTTATGTGCATTTTGAGGAAGGAATCTTAGTCTTTACTTATTGATCAGATATTTTCCAACTCTGGAAAACATCTTTTATCAATAATAAATTCTCACACATATTTGGATCTGTTCCTGCCTTCCACGTCTGTCTCATGAATCCATCTGTCTGTTTTAAAATATGTTTTAATTGCTGTAGTCTTTAATTATGCCTAATATCTGGTGGAGCAAGCCCGTCCACCTTGTTCTTCTTCAACATTTTCCTCTCCATGCCTCTGTTCTTCCAGAGAAACTTACATTAATTTCATCAGGATTCCCTTAAGAAAAAAAAAAAAAGCTCTCACTGAAATTTTTATTGGAATTTAGTCTTTTATAGATTAATTGGGACAACTGAAATCTTGTAATTGTTGGTTCTTCCTAGAAAAAACTGCTTATTTCCTCTTTTGTACAAGTCTTATTTGGGATTCCTCTGTGAAGTCTTTTCAGTTTCTTTATATTAATCTTATCTATTTCTTGTTAATTCCCATGAATGCTGCTACTGTAGTAAATGCAGTATATTTCCACAATGTATTTTAATGGCTTATTCATTGTCATAGGAAAGGTATTGGTTTTTATGGCTATATTTCTTTATATTGTGACTGCTACCCTACTAAACTCATTTGTCAGCTATTTGACATTTTCAGTTGAATTTCTTGAGATGTTCAAATTACAAAACCGTATCCCCCGAAAATGATGGTGATATTTCCTCCTTGGAAATATTTATGACCCTTATTTTATCTTCTTGTTTAATTCCATTGCTTCCAGAGCATTAACAAGTAATAGTGAAGATAGTATACTTATCTTGTTCCTGAACTTAATTGGGGTGTCGCTAATGTTTTCACAGTTAATGATGTGGCTTTGGTTTGAGAGAGTATCTTTGTAATGTTAAAGGTTCTTCAATTCTTCTTTTTTCAAGTAAAAAAAAATCACCAGGAATAGATGTCCTGAAATGTTTCTAAAACTGATTTACTAAGCTCTGATTCTGTGCCAAGTTTTATATTTATTATTTAATGTAGCTTGCACATGACCCTGGCTGTTAGACATTATTTTCTAAATTTTAAGAAAAGGAAACTGATCAAAGACCTGGAGCTAAGAAGTTAAAAAAAAAAAAAAAAGGCAGGATTTGAATTCAGGCAGTCACTCCTAACAGTGTTAATGTGGGGTTTTTTGCCTTGATCTATTAATATAATTGACCACATTAAGAGATTTCTTAGTATTGAACAGCATTTGCATCGTGAGAATTAGCCCTGCTTGTACACAGTGTATTGGTATTTCAAACATATGGCTTCATTCAATTTTTTTAATATTTTGAGTCTGTATTTGTGAAATTGAGCTGCAGTTTCTCCTTTGCCCATCTGCTTGGTTGGCTTTAGTGTCCAGGCTCACTTAACAAAATGATTTGGGAAGCTGCCTGTCTTTTTCCATACACAGCCCTATTTAAACAACCCGAAGATGTTATTGGGATATTATGCAAACCTTACATTCCTTGAAGGTTTGAAAGAACTTGCCTCTCAAACAGTCTGGGCTTAATACTTTTTCTTGACAACTTTTTCAGCTTCATCTAGGATTGTTAGGCTATTCGGGTTTTCTACCACTTCTTCCATCAAATTTGGTCATTTATATTTTCCTAGAAAACTATCCATTTTCAAATTTATTAGCATAAAGTTATAAAGCCTATTCCTTTATATTTTTCATTTATTTTACATCATTTCTCATTTCTACATGCTCATATTTTCTCGTTTTTCTGATTAGGCTTGACAATGGTTTCTCTAATTCATTGGTCTTTTTAAAGAGCCAGAGACCCTGGATTTATTTATCAATTTATGTTTCCCATTTTCTAATCCATTAATTTCTGGGGGTTTTGTTATTAGCTTCTCCTTGTTTCCTTGGGTTGTGTGGGTGGTGATAGTGGTTGTTTGCTTTTCTCTTTTTCTGGCTTCTGGAAATAAATGTTTGGCTCATTTATTTTTCTGTGTTGTCATTATCATTATGTCCTATACAGCATGTTTTGATTTTTGTATCTCCTCTTAGACTCAAGAGTTACTTAGAAGAGTGATTTTTAATTTCCCAAGTGGTTCGATGTTTTGGTTCTTTGCTTATTCTTTGGTTTTTAATTTCTAATTTTCTTGAATTTTGGTCAGACAATGTGACCTGTACAATTTGTGCATTTGAGAGGTCATTGATAGCTTCTTTGAGACCTGGTGTAAGCAAATGGTTGAAAATGTTCTCAATAGTGATGAAAAAAATGTGTATGCTCTGTTTGAAGTGTTCTCTCAGATGACTGCTGAGCAAGCTGGAAGGATGCAGATAATGTGTCTTGAAGCCGCTCACATGGGCCAAACAGCTCTCTCAGCATCCGAGAGAAAAATTAAAAGAAGGAAATATTCAGTGTAATCCATAGATTCATGGGGGGGGGAAGAAAAAAGTCAAAGAGGGAAAGAGGCTAAGAAATGGGGCTTGCAGACACCAGAGACACATGAGGAAATGGTGAGTCCACCCCATGCTGTCCACCTGCCCTGTCTCGAGACGGGACCCAAGAGTGGTATGGAGGCTCTCCCTTGGGATGCTTGTGGTAGGCAGTGGGTGAGATGCTAGGGACCCCTCTTGGAGCATTGCTTGACTGCTCAAGGTCCCAATTTTGTCTGCTTATTGAACAAGAAAAGGCAAAGGGGTCAAGCGGGACCTCAGAATGTCATCCAAACCAGCTTGCCGTCGCCCCCACTCACCTCCTCCTCCCTGCCAAGACAGGCCTACTCCTTGTAGGTCCCTCCCTCTCAAGGAGTGACGCTAGAATCGGGGGTATGGGAAGTAGGGGAGTGATTTAATTCTGAAATAATCTCAGAGAAAAGAGACACCGTTACTGCTGGCGCAATGGCTTTGTCTTGCTTAGGAAAAGACAACATACAGTAGCACTGTACTAGAAAGCATATCCTACATGTGTATGACCAGGACAGAGGGCTCCCTCCTTAATTCTCAGAGCTCACATCCCAGCCTAGGTCAAACTATGGCCCCCAACCACCATGGGAAACCTTGGTCCACTGTCCCTCTGGGACCAGCCTCCTGCCCTTTGGTTGCACTCCAAGTCCCCTCTCCTTATTCTCTCTCTTCTTCTGTCTCTTGTCTCAGACACCTCCTATCCCTTGAGACAGAAAGACAGAAAATCTCCACTACTTGATATTTCATAGATGGAGCCTGGCAGAAGGTGGAGGGGCAAAAGGACTCCCAGACTCCCCCCATCCCTTCTCTAAGGGACTAACCCCATCCACGAGGCCAGAGCCCTCATGATCTAATCTCCTTCTAAAGGCCCCACCTCCTAACACTACTGCATTGGGGATTAAGTTTCAAAAGTTTCAACACGAATTTTGGAGGGACACAAACCTTCAAACCACAGCACCCACCATCATCCCCGTAGATGTTAGTTCCCAATCCATGGGTGAAATTTGGAAACTCTTTTTTTTTTTTTTTTTTGAGTCAGGGACTCATTCCCTCGACCAGACTGGAGTGCTTACTACAACCTTGACAGCTCAAGTTATCCTTCCACCTTAGCCTCCCACGTCGCTGGGACTACAGGCATGTGCCACCACACCCAGCTTATTTTTTGTTTTGAGGGTGTTTTTTATTTTTTGGAGAGATGAGGTCTTGCCATGTTGCCTAGGTTGGTTACAAACTCCTGGCCTCAAGCAATCCTTCCCTCTCAGCCTTCCAACGTGCTAGGGTTACAGGCAGGAGCCATGGCTCCTGGTCAGCTTTTTTTTTTTTAATCTCACTTCCAGATCATAAAAATTGCTTGGAGTCCCAAATACTAAGTCAATTAGGTAATTAAGAGTATCCAGACCCGTGTGACAATATTACCCTCAAATCTGATTTTGATTTTCTCCCATATTTCAGCAAGGGATGGCTAAGGGCCACCACTTCATGTGGGGGTGGTGCATAGGGGTAACAGAGGGTGGGGCATTGGCATAGATCTTTTTCTTCCTTTCACCACCTGGCACTTCTCTGCCTCCCCCAGTTCAATAACTGTGGCATGTGACGCTGTTGGGGCTGGGGCTGAGTGAAGGGTGGGGGGTGGAAAGGAGAAGGAGACAGGGACCGGGATCAGAAGCTGTATGACCCACCACATGGAGATGATCTCCTTCCAGTGCAAGCTCTAGCATCTTCGGGTTGCCCATGGACCATCTGACTGCACTTGCTATGAAGGGGGCTGCAACTCCTTCCATGACCCTTTCCCATTTTCTTGCTGCCTGTCACTGATGGGGTCCAATAGCCCTTTCAGGGGATTCTCTGGGCAGGATTTTTAACAGCTCTAGTGCAGTCGATGAGACTTCACATGTCTCTCCCACGTTTCTTCTCGCAGAAACCAGCACGTCCGAGCCAGCCCTCAGAGGAAACACATCTCAACACACAAGCAGCCAGGGTCCCTCCACCCTGCCTCCCAGTCTCCCACAGGCCGTGCCAGACTCCAGCACTGTGTCTCCCTGAGGCTCTCTCAGCTGACATCAGGAGAGCAGGAGACAGATGCTCTCACACTGAGGCTCTGGGAAGAAAACTCACCCTCCCGGAGCCTCTCACAGGTGTTTGTACCCTTGATGTGGGTAAAAGACGCCAGAGTCAGAAAACCGGGTTGGTTGGTTTGTTCCACTCTTGTGTGACTTTGGTACATGGTGTCGAACAGTGTTCACAACTTCAGGTACACACTGAAATCATCTGGGGTGTTTTAGGAAATAGTGGTGTCTGGGCCCCAGCCCCCATAGCCTCATCTAATTGATCTGGAATACGGCCTGGACATTGGGGTGTAAAAACCTTCTCCAGGTGATCCTGATGAGCAGCTGGGAAGAGAACCAGTGTCCTCAGAGTTCAGGGTGTTCATGAAGTGCCTGGGATGGTACTACACTGCCCCATCCCAGCAGGTCTGGCTGGGATCAAGGTTGCATTTTCTTTTCTTTCAAGCAGGATTGATTGAGAGGACAGAAAAGCTCCCACAGTGGGAGGGGACCCGAAGGGATGCCCCAAGGTTGCATTTCTCACAAGCTCGTGGATGATCCTGATGCCTCTGATTCGAGAACGGCACTTGGAACATCAGAGCACCAGAATCTCTGTGCTTTGCTAAAACTGACTTTTTAAAAGAATAGTCTTTGTTTATTAAAGCGGCTTCAGATTCACAGCAAAATTAAGTGGAAAGTACCGAGGTCCCACTAGCCCCTGCCCCCCACCCCTGACACTCACAGCCTGCCTGTCACCAACATTCCCCACCAGAGCGGGGCAGTTCCTTGACTGACGAACCTGCACTGACACATCATCGCTGCCCAAAGTCCGCAGCTCACATTCGGGTTCGCTCTTGCTGTTGTACATCCTCTGGGTTTGACGGATTTACAGGTGACCCTCCACATACACAAAGGATTGGTTCCAGGACTTTCCACCATAAACCAAACCCGCACACACACAAGTCCTGCATTTGGCTACAGAACCCACCCGCATGAAAAGTCGGTTCTTCATGGAAGCGGGTTTCAGATCCCATGAATACTGTATTTTCCATCTTTGTTCAGTCAAAAAAAAAAAAAAAAAAAGGCTGGGTGTATAACTGGACCCCGGCAGTTCAAACTCGTGTTGTCCAAGGGCTAGCTTTATAATGACATGTAGCCACCACTTAGTATTATCACACCGTGGAGTTTCACTGCCCTAAAAACCCACTGTGCTCTGCTTATCCACCCTTCTCTCCCACAACCCCTGGCAACTACTTAAAACTGATTTTTAACATCTTATTATCTATTTTTAAGTTGATTTTATTTATTTTGTATTTATTTACTTTTTTTGAAGTGAGTTCTCACTGTCATCCAGACTGAAGTGCAGTGGCATGATCATGGCTCACCACAACCTCGACCTCCGGGGCTCAGGTGATCCTTCTGCCTCAGCTTCCCGAGTAGCTGGGGCTACAGGTGTGCACCACCATGCCTGGCTAATTTTTTTTTTAATTTTTTTGTAGAGATGAGGTCTCCCTATGTTGCCCAGGCTGGTCTCGAAATCTTGGACTCAAGCAACCCTCTCGCCTAGGCCTCCCAAAGTGCTGGGATTACAGGCTTGAGCCACTGCACTCTGCCCTATTTGTAATTTTGAGACTCCTAAGAAAGTGTTTTCCTCAACAAAATAGGCGGTTATGACTCTGGAACAGGTCCCCTGCTCTTAACATCTTGGGTCAGATAACTCTTTGTTATGGGGCTACCGTGTGCATTGTACGTTGCTTAGCGGCATCCCCAATCTTTATAGCAACACAAAGGACTTTCAGAGTTTAAAACTGTTCACATTTAAATTTTCATTCATTTATGAATTATACTATTGAGCACCTACTGTGTGCCAAGTAGAACTCCAGTACTGGGGATACAAAGGTAAAAAAATCAAATGCTTTTGTAATAAGATACCATCCAGTAGAGATAATTGCATGCAAAAATAGAGAAATACAGCAGGGCAAGGGAATTGTGATGGCCTGGAGTGGGGATGAGCCAAGAGGGAAAATCCCATAGTGAGGGGCAGGAAAAGACTTTCGAGCCAGAGAATAAAGGGCAGGTGAGTCAGGTAAACACAGAGTGAGGGCAGAGGGCAAGATATTTCAAACTGAGGCAAAGGTGGTGCGAAGGCCTGAAGTCAGAGCTTGCTTTAATCCCAGGACAAAAATCTCAGGCTGGGCTAAGGAGGGGCTGGCACTCCCCTCTCCACCAATCGACTGAAGGGAGCAGGGCAGGCCTGTTCAGGTGGAAGCATGGGGTCTGCACGTTCCCTTTTACTGTTATGTCCATGTGATTCACTTTCTCTGTTTCTTCTTGTAGTCACCCTGATCTGTCAAATACAGGGATCTATATGTTGCAAATCCTAACTATGGATCTGTGGATTTCTTTTATGCTTGTAATAGCTTTTGCTTTCTGTTTTTTATGAGAAGTTATTAGGTTTGTAAACATTTGCCTTGTATCTTTATTGTGGATTGTCATTTTGATCAATATAAAATAGTACACTCTTATTTGCATTTTCCCTTGAATTCCATCTCATATACTACTAATACTGTGCTTCTGATTTAGCTTTGTTTGCAAAATATTTTTCCACTTTATTGTTCATGTTTCCATCATATGGTTGTGACAAATAGTACATATTTTGAATTTTTTACATTATCTCAAAGTTTTCACCTTTCTTTCTTTTCTTTCTTTCTTTTTTTTTTTGAGTTGGAGCCTCACTTTGTCTCCCAGACTGGAGTGCAGTGGCCGCTCCCAGCCACCGCAGCCCTGACCTGCTGGGCTCCGGCGATCCTTCTGCCTCAGCCTTCCGAGTAGCTGTAACTACAGGCACGCGCTACCACGCCTGGCTCATTTTCTTTTTGATTTATTGTAGAGATGAGGTCTCACCAAGTTGCCCAGGCGGGTCTCGAACCCGCGGGCTCAGGCAATCCACTCACTTCAGCCTCCCAAGGCGCGGGATTACAGGCTGAGCCACCGAGCCCAGCTTAAAGTTTTCATCTTTCACAGTAGAATTTCATATGCTCACATTTATGGTGAAACTTGTATATTTAGCATTCTGTACTATTATTGTGCTTGTGCTTATGTTTCCTTGCTGTTTTTCTGAATTTGGATAATTTTTCTTGGCTCATTTTTCTGTAATAATTTGAAAGGCATGTATCTGTAGAATAAAACACAATATTCAGAGCACACAAAAAATTCTACCAATCTTAGGAATTAAATGATATCTATAGAGTTGGAGATTATCGTACTAAATGAGTTACCACAGAAACAAGGAAGCAAATACTGCATGTCCTCCCTCATAAGTGGACCTTGAACACTAGTCATATTAGCACAAAAAAGGGATCAGCAGTTGGTGGGCACTGCTAGGGTAGGAAGGGAGGGAGGTGGGTGGGGGACACGTGACAACACAATGAGTACCTGGTCCACTACCAGGGGGAGTGAGGTCCTGCTAGAAGCCCAAACTTCACCTGCAAGCAGCCTACTTATGCAGTGAACCCTCACTTGTACCCCACATCTGTACAATAAAAAAAAAATCCCTCTCAGTTCCCCCCTCAGGTCCCCTCCTGTTCTGGGAGCTTTTCTGTCCTCTCAATAAATCCTGCTTAATAAATAAATAAATAAATAATTTTGGGGGGCCTTTCCCTCATCTTAAACTTTGTCAGCATAATATATTTGAGATTTACCTTTCTTTTTTTCAGGAATTATTTTTGATGTTTGCATTTGGTTTCATAACCATGTTCCAAACAATGACTTAGACATTAACTATTCTTTACTGGCTTAATTACTCATGTTGTTTCTTTTGTATCACTCCTTTCATTCTTGAGTTCTTGATTTTGACTCATTTCTCGGTTGGTTGATGGACCTTTCAGGACATTGTCTTTTAGGCAGATTACATGAGTTCCTACACGTCTGAGAGTGTCTCTCTTTTGACTTACATATGTGTGACATCATAGATATGTACAGAATTCTTTACAACTGTTGTCCCTCAAAATTCAGCAGACATTGCTTCATTGTCTTCTGAAATTTAGGGTTGTATAAGTGAAGTCTGGGACAAGCTAATTTGTTTTCTCTCTTTGTGGGTAACTTGTATCTTTCCTGTCTAATACTGAAAATGTTTTTTCTTTCTTCTGGAAACTTGAGATTTTATAAACATATAAGTATGCAAGAGTCCCTATATATTAAGTTTGCTCCTAAATCTGATGGCTCATACCTTCCATTACATCAGACATTTTTTTCTTCTATTATTTCTTTGATTCTAGAAAGGGTAGATTATACAAAATAATTAAATGAAAATTTCAAGTAGAGACCTTAAATGAGTATGTAAAAGCATTAGTGATTGGCTTATAATATGCTCAGTAAATAAATGTTGAATGAGTGAATAAACAAAAGAATGCATTAAAGAATCATTTTTCTCCTTTTTCTCTTCATCTTCCTTCTATATAAATGCTGTAGTACCTGGGTTCTCGATGCTTTTTATGTTTTCTCTCATCTTGTCAGCCTTTTCTTCTGCAGTCCATTAAAAATTTTTAAGCTAGTTTTCTAATTTTATTTGATTTTATGCTATTCATGGCTTATACTTCTAAACTCTTATAATGGTGGGATTTTTTTTTCATATTTCAACCTTTAACAAAGAAAGGAATGTTTGTAATTGAAAGTGTTCCTTCTCACAGGTGTAATGAATCTTGCAGAAACTACAAAGAAAGGTATAATATTTTATTTCCTTTTGCTTTATTTTCTTTTGTTTCTTGCAGTAACTCTTTCCCACAAGGGAGCACATCTGTTTAGTCTCCTTGGATCAGTTCCTTTGGTAGCCAGTCTCTAAGATGTCTCCCCAAATCCCCACCTCCTGCTATGCCTGTCCTGTGTTGCCTTCAAAATGAACCAGGGCTGACTGTGAAACCCATGGAGTCTCATTAATAGATAGAAGCAATGGTGTATGACCTTTGAGGCTAAAACGTCATAGAAGACACTACTATTTCCTCTTTGTGTTCTTGGGTTTCTCACTTCTGGGGAAACCACCCACAGGCCATGAGGACATACTCAAGCAACCTCATGGGAGGCTCCACCTGGGAAGGGCATAAAGTCTCTCCTGACAACAGACAGCACCACTTTCCAGCCATGTGAGTGAACCATTTTGGAAGTGAATCCTCCCATCCCATCAAACCTTCGGATGACTACAGCCGATTCATTGGAGGACTGCAGTCTAATGAGGACTGTAGTTTTATGAGAACCACCCCACCAAGCCTCTCCCAAATTCCTGATCCACTAAAATTGTGAGAGATCTTCGTGTTTATTATTGTTTTAGGTCACTAAGTTTTGAGATAATTTGTTAGACCTCAGTAGATAATGGATATAGTCTCCTTTTGAACTAGTGACAATTTCAATAAATGTTCTTTTTTTCTCTGTTTACCCATATTGGAATTTGAAGTAAAAGCTGTTGGAGCTCCTGTGGATTTCTGTTGAAATCTTTCATTCCCAGGGAAGGGAGATGAGGAAGCTTGCGTTATGCCGTAGCTTGACTTTCCCTGTCCAGGGGTCTGTGTGCTCATGGTGAGCAGAGGCTTCTACACCTTAGAAAGCCTGGTGCCGAGTGTCTCATCCCTGTGTGGGGAGGTTTTCTGTGCGAGTATATTTGAATGCCAGCAGCAGAGGGGCCTGTCTCTGCTCCAGCTAGAAGTTAGTGGTTGTTAGAACCACCAGGCTCCATGTCGCCCTTCCTCTTCCATCCCTGGGACCACAGTATGGATCTCTTCTTTGCTTGAGTGGGTCTTCCTGGCACCTGCCCTGTGTCTCCCAGGGCCTGCTGAAGCCCCCATGATGTCATATTGCAGGGCATTCCAGAGCCAGACACCCCTTTTGCTTCACTGGAGCCCATCGATCTCTTCCAATTCACTCTCCAGACCACAGAGATAAGATTATGTTCTTGATGGAAGTATCAGGGCACTCTCAGGAGGATTAACCACACAGGAAGAACACACTTTGGGAAACATCTTTATAGTTAAAGATGCTTATGTTTTGCATCTTTATGTTTAACATCTTTATTTTTAACGTCTTCATAGTTAAATAAACTCACATTTCCTACAACCTACTTCTAAAGGAACTCTGCAGTGTGTTCATCAGGATACAAGAATGTTCACAGCAGCACTGTTTACGGTACAATAAAACTGGAACCAACCAAATGCTCATTAACTGTAGAATGAATAGATAAGTCTAAGCTTCTTAAATTATTTATTTATTTATTTATTTACTTTTATGAGTCAGGGTCTCACTCTGTCACCCAGGATAGAGTGCAGTGGCACAGTCATGGCACACAGCAGCCTTGACTTCCTAGGCTCAGGTGATCCTTCCACCTTGGCCTTCAAACTAGCTGGGATTACAGACACGCACCACTACACCTGGCTATTTTATATATATATATATATATATATATATATATATTTATATATACTTTGTAGAGATGAGGTCTCACTTTGTCGCCCAAGCTGGTCTTGAACTGCTGGCCTCAAGAGATCCTCCCACCTCAGCCTCCCAAAGTTCTGGGATTGCGGGTAAGAGCCACCACACCTGGTCCCAAGTATTTTTATTGTATACATTTGTGAAAAAAATGAACTAGAACTCCACACATCAACATGGAGGAATCTCAAAGTTCATAATGCAAAGCAAGAGAAGCAAGGGCAAGATAAATGATTCCATTGACAAAGTAGCAGGCAACACGAAATATTATTTGGCTTAGGGCTACATTCCAAGGTGGGAAGCAGAATGAAAAACTCAAAGTTGAGGGGTTGGGATAGGAGGAGGCTGCAAGCTCTGGCAGAGTCCATTTCTCATCCTCAGTGGCAATTTCACGTCTTTGCTTTATTGCTATTCTTTAACCTAGCACACGCTTTTGTTTGTAGACTCTTCAACATGTAAGAAATATTTCATAATGTACCAAATTGAGAAAAGATCCTAACCAGGCTCATGACTCAGGCCTTCACAAGGAATATGTCCTCTAGACTAGAGGCTGGCTCCCCCGCCCCCAGTCCCTCTTTGATCCTCAAGGCAGCAGCCCCTCCCTGGGCCAGAAAACTCCACCCCTTCCGCAAGAAAAGTCCGTGTTCACAGGTCCTTCCAGGGTCCGCAGTCTCAAGAGGCCCCCATGGCTGGCCAGGTTGGCACCAGATGGGCATCTCTTGGGCCAGAGGTCAACTCCTCCTTGGACTGCCTTGAACATGAGACAGCAAATTCCTTCTTGTACATAAGCTAGTTTGAGTGGAGATTCTACCACTTGCAACTAAAAGGTCCAGGGCCTATTCTGACATGCATGAGAAAGTCTGTGAATTGTATCTGTATCTTTCAAGTGGCTGGTTTCAGAGCCAAAAACATATGCACTGACTCAGTACTCAGGGTAGCATGGGTCAATGGGCAGCTGCTGGCCTGTGAACCAAGAAAGCCAGGTTTTCCAAGAAGTTCTGACTGTGACAAGCCAGCCAGTCACAAGAAAGTCACTTTTACGCCTTGGGTCTCGGTGGCTTCATCCATTGAGTGGGAAATTTGGACCAAATGGAGTTCACCTCCATTTTAACGTCACAGTCCCTAGTAGTTATGTATTCACAGAGTATGAGGGTCTCTGAAGAGTATGAAGTTGCTGTGTTTCCTTTGAGAAAACAGGGCCATACACAACACACAATCACAGAGCAAGATGAGGGAGGTTGATTCAAAGACCACATTCCCCAGCACAGAGGCACGGACCCCAGGCACTGAGAAAAGTCACTAGTTGAGGCTGGGCTTGGGAGTACATGTGGATTGGAGTGGCAGCAGGGAAGGCCCTTGCAGCCTTGTGATCCTGACAGCTCCCAAAAAGTTCTCCTGACCTGTGTCTGGCACAGCGTGGAAGGCTCAGCTAGAACCAAGGGTGGATTTGGCTGCAGCGAGAACCGTGAGTTCAGATGTGGAAGACCTCGGGCAGGCTGAGTTTAGAATCAATCCAAGGAAATCCGTGAAGCTTGGGTGGAGACTCTACAAAGCATGCCAGCTTTCAGGAGGGGGAGTTGTGTCTACTTCCCCAGGTGAGGCCCTCTTGCAGAAAGCAAGAGTTGAGCATCACTGTTCGATACTCCCCAGTGGCTGAATGTCCGGTCTGTAGACAAGACTTAGGAATGTTCTAACATCAGGCCCACACCCCTCCAGCAGCTGTGCTGGGTTTGACCCCCACTGGTGGCTGATGGAGCCCAGGAAAGGGAACACTGGCTCTTTCTATGCCATCTGCCCCACTCCATCCCTGCAATTGCAATTGGTGGGGTGTTTGCAAGATGGCCCAGGATTCAAGGGTTTGTGGCTGGGTGAGAGAGAGGTGGGGGGTGCAGATTTACTTTCCTAAAACTGACCCCTTGAGGCCTGACCTGCCAAAGAAAGAGATGGCCTCCAGCAAGACTCGCCTGAAAAACCAGTCTCAGCCCAGTGCCCAGGGCAGCCAGTCCCAGCAGAAGGGACTCCCGTGCTGAGCCCCACGGCAGCCCGGACCCCACCCAGAGGGGAGGGACAAGGGTTCTCCTGATCATGCAGGTAAGAGCCCTGCAGCCCTTTGTCCTGCTCTGAGTCTGGCCTTGCTGGATCCCCAGGTGGTGTCCCGAATGATATGGGCAACAAAGACCCACACAGCCCTGCCACCGCTGTCTCTGGAAGTTCCCAGTAATCAATCGCCCCTGAAAGCCCATGAGTGTGTGCGGCCTGGTCACACTTTTGTTTGCTCCACACGAGGAAGTTGTCTGTGCTGAGTCGGTCTGAAAGCTTCTTTGTTATTGAAACACCCGTTTTGCTCCAGACTCCATCTAAGTCCTCTCTGGTCTGTTATCTCCCTGAACCACCCCATCCCCTGGGAGAAAGGCTGGCAGGAGGATTTGCCTCAAAACGGATCAGGACTAACTCAGGCATGCAGCTAGAAACGGCCAGAGTTGCAAGTGCCCACAAGAGCAGCACTGGGCATCCCAGGAGGGACTGGGGAAGGCTACTTCCTCCCCCACCCCACTCCCACCTCGCCCCCACCTCCTGGAGGTCTGGGAAGCTCCTCTCTCTCCAGGTACTGGAGTGGGGCTGACAGTCACTGCTCCCACCATCAGCATATGGGCAGGCATAAAGCCGCATTGGCCAGCCAAGTAGTCCATCCTTGCCCAAAGCCAATCAGAGTCTTCCTAAAGACTCCGGTAGGAACCCGACCCCGCCCACAGCCCATCAGTCTTCCTCGACGTGGTTGTGGGAAGGACGGGAGGCAGAGCTTCTCTCTCCACTGGTATTGCATGGACAGGGCAGCCCACCGCCAGCCAGCTTTCTGCTTACTCAGAATGGACCAAGAAGCTAGAGAGGGCACCTGGAGGATCCCGTCTGAACCCCAGGAACTAGTGGCGCCTGAAGCCGGAGTCCTGCTGACTCGGCAGCTCCGTGAGCACCCCCGGCAGCTCTTTCCTGTTGCATGTCTTCACTGAAGCAAACCCCTGGGCTTTTGCTCCTCAGAGCTGTCACTGCAGTCCCCAGCCTTAGCCACCTCAGACCACCACGCTGTGCCCGCGGCCCTGCAGCCCTGCGCGGTCACCATGAGGACGTCAGTTCCAGCCCGGACGCTGAACAGCTCGGATGCAGGGCTCCAGGGTGGGCTGCTGCAGCACCTCCCATTCCCCCGGGAGCAGGTCGACTGAAACAGCTACCTGGCCTCTGCAGGGAGCCCCCAGTCCTGTCTTGGGGAGGCAAGTCTCTGAAGAGCCCACTCTGCTCCGTGGCACAGACTCAAAGGTCTTACCCCCTGCCCAAACCTTTCATGTGGTGAGACTGCCAGGCTCCGTTACTCTGGAACGTCGCTCCCCTTTGCTTGAAGGTTTGGGAGTCATTACTTTTTCGAATAAAATGTCCAATCAGAACTAATGATGGGACTAAGGGAGGGTTAGGAAAAGGCCTCTTTGGTCCACACAGCACACACATTCGCACATTTCCAGTATTCCTGTGGAATTCGGGAGCCTGGGCCTGCAGGGTGGGAGGGGAGACTGGGGTGTGACTCTGAGCCCGCAGTGAAGGAGACGTGCTCATTCAGCCACCACACAGGTGCTGAGCACGGCATGGCTCACGTTAGCTGGTCGGGGAGGAGTCCAGGCTGTTTGAGGCCCCGGGGCAGGGGTTGGCCTGTCCAGGAAAGAAGCCCACATCCCTCACCACGGGCGGAGCCACCCAGGAGAAGGATGCCCGAGTGCTTCCCCTGTTCTCAGCCCCTCGCGTGTGGTGACAGGGAGGGGCATTGGCTGGGGAAACCAGTCAGCCTCTCTCTGAGTCAGGCCTCTGGCAGGCGGCCCCCAGCCCCAGGGCATATCTGACTCAGCTTGCTGACTGACAGACCGGAGCCCCACAGACAGGCAGTGAAAGTGCTGGGAAAGGGTGGCACTGAGGGCGGGCAAGACTCCCGGCTTCCCCAGACACAACCTGTATTAGGCTCCGTTTGAGGCCCGCCCTGGGGCACCCTCCGCGGAGCTTTGGCCCCCTCCCTCACTCCTCTTCCTCCTCACACCCCCGGCAGTCTGAAAGCCTGAGCCTGCGGGTGCCACCTGAGGGACAGAGAAGGGCACTCCCCAGTCACAAGCGAGCAGCCCAGCGGTCCCCCTACTCAAGGGCAGAGATCATCCTGCCTTTCAGAGCTCAAGGCTCTCCAGTGAGGGCGGGGTTGATGCTGAGGGCTGAGGAAAGATCACCTCCGGCCTTCAGCCCTTCCAAGCCCGTCCTGGGCCCCACCCCGCAACAAGTTCTTTCCAAGTGCTGCTCAACACAGGCTTGGGGCCAGACCTGACCCCCATGTCGTTTTCTTAGGCATGTGTACCTCATCAGCTTCCCCCACCCTGTATTAGTGCTGCTGGTTTGGCCCCTCAGGACACACCTTGTGCTCAGGTCTGCAGTTTGAGCCCACGCATGCCCTGACTCTTCTCTGTGCTCGCCTCACTCCTCCCAGCCTCCCAGGCACCTCTCCCAGCTTGCCATGGCCTGGAAGACCCCCAGGATCACCCTAGCCCCAGGGCCACCTAAAGGCCAGAGTAGGGCCTGCAGGGAGCTGTACTTCCTGCGGCTTTCCGGCCCTGGGATGGCCTGCTTTGCTCCCTCATTCAGTCGTTTCTCTGCCAGCCCTGCAGGAGGGAACACCCACAGCTTCCGCCCAGCCTGGAGCTTCCCCACCTCAGGCCCGTCAGGCAGCCGCCCCACCCCACCCTCCCGTCTTCACACTGAGCCAGGAGAGGGCCAGGCCTTCCAGAAAGCTGCAGGCCAGGACCCTAGGCAGCTCCTCGCTCCAGGAAAGACAGCCTCTGATGGAGGGACCCCACTTTCTAGCTGTGGGACCTTGGGTAAGTTACTTAGCACTTAAAGCCTCAGTTTTCTCTTCTGTAAAAAGGGATAATCTGCCCTCAGACTTAGTAGAATGATGAATACAAATCCTCCCATTATTTTATTAGTACTGCCCTAAACATAAAGCACTGATTCTTAACCTCTATGATCTCTGGTTGCCTTTTAAAAACTATGGAAGCTATGAGTGCTCACCTCCAAGAAAGCACAAAAACAAAAATTGTAAATACAATACTGAGAGTGTAAAAGCCTCCAACACCACCCTTGAATCCCAGGTTAAAATTCCTGTTCTACAGATGCACTCTGGGGTTGCTCAGGGGTCCAAACTCAGTCCGATGACCACAGTCTCTGGATCTGCAACAAAGCAATGTTTCTGCTCCACTGTTCGCCCATCCAGGAGCGATTCTTTCAGGTTAGTGCAAGGCCACGGGACCACAGTGCAGCTGTCTTGATGCTAACCAGGACCTGGAGGTGGCCGCAGCTCTCCTGGCAGAGCTGGGGGAAGCCTGTGAGGTTTCCGCTCCTCCTCACTGTCCTTCTCCCCTAGGGCTGGGGCCTCCCCAGGCTGCCGGCCACCTCCCAGCATCCTGCACAGGCATTCCCAGGCAGTGCAAGTGTCCTCAGAGGGATGTGGCCCCATGCCACATGCCTCATCTCTCTTGTATCTATTGCCCAGAGATAAAGATTTAAAAAAAAAATTTTTTTTTTAAGCTTTGTGTGTGAAATTCAACAGACCTGCAGAAAAGCCCATACAAAGATTATGGTATTAAAAATGTATAAAGCAAACACTAGTGCAACTATCACTCAGTATCCCCAGGATCAAGAAGAGAACACTTGTGGGAAACATGGCCTTGTTTTTCGTTACTGTCTTACACACCTGTGTGTGCATCCCTAACAATGTGGCAACATACTGTAAGTCCTCACTTAGTCATCAAAGCTCCTGGAAGCTGCAATTTCAGGTGAAACAACCTACGAGGAAACCCATTTTCCCATAGACTAATCGATATAGACAAGAGTGAATGTCCCATGGCCTATTTCTGGTCACAAAAACATCATCAAACTTCCAAATAAAGACCAAAATACTTCTTATATTAAACATTGGAATCAACATGAGCTATGTTTACATTTAAAAAGATTAATAAGTCTGGGCACAGTGGCTCACAAATAAGTAATCCCAGCACTTTAGGAGGCCAAGGCAGGAGGATCACTTGAGCCCGGGAGTTTGAGATGAGCCTGACAGCATATTAAGACCTCATCTCTACAAAAAAGAGAAAAATCAGCCAGGCAGTGGTGGCATGGACCTGTAGTCCCAGGTACTTAGGAGGCTGAGGCAGAAGGATTGCTTGAGCCCAGGAGTTCGAGGCTACAGTGAGTCAAGATCCTGCCACCGCACGCCAACCTGGGTGAAAGTGAAATCCTGTTGGAGGGAGGGAGGGAGGGAGGGAGGGAGAGAGGGAAGGTCATTATTTACCAACTTATTCCAGTTCAGGGCCTCAGGCGGCCAGGACCAATCCCACAGCTCAGGGCTCCAAGTGGGACCCAGCCCTGGGCAGGAGCCATTGCAGGGCCGCTCACACACACGTTTACACTGGAACCCTGTAGACCCACCAGTGAACCGAATGTCCACATCTTTAGATTGTGTGAGGAAGCCCGAATATCTGGAGAAAACCCAGGCAGATATGGGAGAAGGAGCAGACTCCACACCCACAGTCGCCCCAGCGGGGGATCAGATTTTTTTTTCCCCAGTAACGTAGTGAAATGACATAGAACGAAATGTTATTCAAGGACCTGCTGTACTTACCTTTGTCTGTTCTAAAAACATATCTGCAGATGTGTGTATCTATACATATATATAATCTCAGATTTTATGGCTGGCTACTTTTGGTCAAAGTTATTTGTGAGATTAATCCAACCTGCTTGTGCAGCTATGGTTTGTTGATAGGCGTAGCTATATGGTGTGGAGAGAATTCTGAGATGGCCCCAAAGATTCCTGGGCTGTAGTGTATAATCCCCTACCCCTACGTGTGGGTGGAACGTGAATTCACCCTAGCCAGTAGGCTTTGTCATTAGCAAAGGTGAAAGGGGTTTGCAGATATAACTAACCAATTGACTTTAAGTTAATCGAAAGACGATGATCCTGGGTGGGCCTGACCTAATCATAGGCCTAGAGGTCAAAGAAGGAGCAGAAACACCTTCTGTTGGTCTTGAAGAAGAAGATTGCCGTGTTGGTGTTGTCAGAGGACCACGTGGCAGGAATAGCAGCTGGCCTTCAGGACCTGGGGCTTCTGTTCCACAGCTGCGAGGATCTGATTTCCACCAACTACCAGCAAGCAAGGAAGGGGACTCTGAGGTCCAGGTGAAAATGCAGTCTGGTGAGACCCGACAGAAAACTCAGCTGAGGAATGCCCAGACTCCTGACCCAAGTGAGATAATTCTTGGGTGCCGTTTCAAACCACTAAGTTTGTCATCACAGTAGAAGACTCTCCACGATTGCTCCAATGTATGAATAATCCACAATCCACTATCCATCCGACTGTGGGCGCCGCCTGGGCGGTTTCCATTCTGGGCCCCTGGTGAGGCTCTTGTGCCTGTCTCCATGACACGCCCGAGGGGGAGGCCCGAGATTATCTGAGGATGGAGAAGTGGGGTCAGCCTGATGAGCTCCTGCCAGAGCATCTTCCAGAGTTGCCCGCTGTTTTACACACCCATCATCGGTGTGCACCCCTATGCTCTTTCCATGAGGGGCCAGGGTTGTTGCACTTGTAGCCCTAGACACGGTGGCCGGGAGGAGAAGGCGAGCATCCTGCCAGCACCACGCGACCTTCATCTGGCGCTGAGCACTGTCTGGTGAGTGCTGCTGGGCAGCAGACTCTTGCTACTTTCATTGTCTGCTTTCACACCACTCAATCTCCTTCAACACGGACCAAGTTCTCCTGTGCCGTGGGTGAGAAAACTGAGGCAGAAAAACACCCAGTTCTTTGCTTAACAGAGGAAACAGGCTTGAGGTCCCACCAGACACAAAGAACATACTTGCAACAAGAGAATCAGAGATTGCCAGGTTGGGTGTCAGGCCTTGGCAGAGACAGGCCCTCTACGGAGGACTGTGTGAGAAAATGAAACAGCTTCCCACAGAGCGCTTTCCCAGATTTACTCTATCCCAGATCGATAACTTCTCTGCGTTGCCTTTCCTGATTAGACACTCAATTCATGATGAATCCATTGGGGTTGGGTTTTAGAAATCTCGCTGATACCTGGATGGACCCTTAAGGCATGATCTGCTTCTCTGGCAGACCACGCCTCTCAGCTGCCTCATTTCTGCTGAGTGGCCCTGCCTCCATGGACACAGCCTCTGTAGGCACAGCTGATAGGCGTAGAGGTGGACACAGCTGGACCAGCCCAGTGCTCTCGTCTGAGACGAGAAATGTTAGACCAGGAGACGCACTGTCAAAAAGCCGCTGGAGCTGCATCACAGGGATGAGAGGGCAGCGCCACAGCCTCCCATTGCTGGGGTCTCCAGAGCAAGCCTCTTCCTGCGGCTTAGGGCTTGGGTCTTCCTTGGAGCCCATGAGATGGCCAGTGTCCTCCCAATACACTCTCTTTTGTGCTGAAGCTACTCCTCTTTCATTTGCAATCAGGAAGAATCTGAATGGATCTACTGTGGGAGCAGGAAGGAAGCTCTGCGTCCGCCTCCTCTCTTCTCAGATGAGAACTGAGGCCCAGAGAAGGGAGTTGGTGGTCCAGCACTCACAGGCAAGGGTGGCAGAGATTGGACTGGACCTCAGTCCCTGGACCCTCCATCCAGCAACCACAGCGTTGCCTCTGAGAATCTCAGCAGGGCTCCCAACACCTGCAGGAGGGTCTGGAAGGGAGGGCATTGGGTTAGACAAGGGAAGGGACGTGGTGGGAGGGAGGCCGGGAGAAGAGGCTTGTCATAGTTAAGTGTGGCATCACGTACATATTCGTACTTAGGAATGCTTTAAGAATCAACTCCTTCCCTAGCTGGATATCAAGTTATTCATGGGTTATAGACACATCAAGACTTGAATTAGGAAACCGATCAAGAGGAGGCACTGGCTCGTGACAGGCAAAGGTGTGTGGGTTGTGTCTCGAGGCAACATCACACTTTTGGCATCTGTTGGTGTGAACTACTCTTGAGAGGTGTTATCAGATGACTGCCCTCCAAAGGGGGCCAAGACACCTTACCAGCCCCTAAGTAGGGGTGCAAACAACCTCGGCAGTTTAGAGCTTGAGGTTGATTTTTCGTTCTTACTACCAGCTCCAAAGGATTTCTCAACTTTTTGGTTGAACTGGGATTTGGCTCCTGGAGCTTTGCTTAGGGTGATGCTGTCTTTGGGTAGGACCTGGGGGTCTGGAAGTGTAGTTGAGGGTGGTGGTCATAGAATTTGGTTGATCTGTTCTCCCCTCTTTATTCTCGAATCTCCTCATCCATTCTAAAGGATCAAAAACTGTAAAACTGGCTCTAAATACTGGGATGGGGAATAAAGAAATGAGGGAGACACGAGGAGGTTTCTGTGGAAATGACTTGAAAGGTAAACCCTCCCCCATGGGAAGAGGTGACAGTGCTTCTCTTGGAAGAGATGAGAAGACCGGAGCACAGTCATACCCACCCATTGGCCTTCTCTGTCCCTAGTTGAAATCACTCTGCCGCATCTGACTTAATTTCACCCCCTTTTTCTCCACCCACTTTTCACTGGTAGAGGACATTTGGGGGAATCTCCAGTTCTGATTGTTCTTAGAGCAGAATGGGAGCAAGCCACACATGTCAGCCGAGAGCCTCTGAACATCTTGACATCTCTGTCTACATTCAGGGACCCACGTGTGGAACAGCCTCATTTTGATTTTTAAATTCAACAACTGTCAATTTAGTGTCTGTCATGAACAAGACATTAAGCACTTAAGAAATATTAATAAATAAGATAGGAGAGGGAGAGATGTTTCCATTTCCAGTATTCTTATCCTATTTTTGAAATTCTAAGACTTTCAATATTACCTATTAAGCCAAAGTCTTCAACCATTCCAGCCGTCTCATCCCCACCAACATATTTTAATTATAAGTTCTCCCAATAATAAATATCTATGCATCAAAATCATTAAGTCGAACATTTTTTTAATATAGATCAGAACAAATGGGTTGCACTCCCTCACCTCTCTTATCTATCACTGGGATTTTTACAGTCTTTTTGTTTATTTTTTTTAAAGAATTTTTTAGGCCAGGCACAGTGGCTCATGTCTGTAATCCCAGCCCTTTGGAAAGCCAAGGTGGTTGGATTGTTTGAGCCCAGGAGGAGTTGGAAACCTGCATGGGCAACATAGCCAGACCTTGCTTTTACAAATAAAAATTAAAAAATTAGCCTGGCATAGTGATGCACACCTGTGGTTCCAGCTATTTGGCAGGCTGAGGTGGAAGGATTGCCTGAACCCAGGAGGTGGAGGCCACTGTGAGCCGTGATCCTGCCACTGCACTCCAGCCTGGACGACAGAGTGAGACCTTGACTCAAGGAAAAAAAAAAGAATTTGTTTACAGCAGTTTTAGGTTCACAGCAAAATTGAGAGGAAGGTACAGAGATTTGCCATGTACGCCCTTGTCCCACTCATGCTTAGCTTCCCCAAGTACAATCCCCCACAAGAGTGTTACATTTGTTACAACTGATAGGCCCTAGCCGGGCTGGTAGCTTAGCCTGTAATCCCACGCCTTTGGGAGGCTGAGGTGAGTGGATTGTTCGAGACCCGCCTGGGTAGGCGAGACCTCATCTCTACAATAAATCAAACAATTAGCCAGTCGTGGTAAAAAAAAAAAAAAAATTGATAAGCCCTGATTTTTAAAAATACAAGCATACACATACACATAGTCACACAAAGCCCTTGGGAACATGGGAGACTTTGTTTTGATAGAGAAGTAGTTGACATTATAATAATGCAAATATCATCACATGGAGCCACAATGGCCTGAATATCAAGTTATTCGTGGGTTATAGACTCATCAAGACTTGAATTATGAAACTGATCAAGAAGAGGCACTGGCTCCTGACAGGCAGCTTCTCCACCCTTAAATTGCCATTGACCACCCCCCACTCCCTCTGTCCACTACCTTGCTAGCTCCTTTGCCTTACTCTGGGGTAACATGGGTCTCCATCTGTCCGTTCCCTCATTGCCTGGGGAGCATAAGCCACCTCCACCTTGGGCTGCCAAGACATCAATTATTCCTAAATTGACATACAGGCTTAACACAATTACTATCAGCATCCCAAGAAGAACTTTTGTAGATAATGACGAGGTTATTCTACAATTCCTATGAAAGGCAAGACACTAGAATAGCCAAAACAATATTGAAAAATAAGAAAATAATGTAGAAGAAGTAATTCTATCCAATTTTAAAAGTTATTATATGGCTATAGTAATAAGACAAGCTCCTAGCCTGAGAAGGCCACTCGTCCTATAGGCTTGATATTCTCCTTCCCCCCTCAGAGACACCAGGAATCCAGGGGGCGCCACCAAGGTGATAGTACCAAAAGAGACACCTAGCCTGGGGAAATCTCTCCTTTGCTCAAGGCAGTGGCTACCCCACCCCAAGTGCCTAGCCTAAAAGAGCTCTTTATTCCTGCAGACCAGAGACTCCCTTCTCCTACCCAGAAGCACCAGGCCACTCAGCCTTGGTAGGTGCCTTCTGCCTTTCTACCAGAAGGGTAAATGGAAACCTCACTGGCACTTGAAAAACTAAGCAGACCAAAATAACACTGTGAAGAGTCTGAAAAGTAAAAGTAAGCCAGGACCTTTGTGCTAAATCTAATCAAGGTGACTGGCTACTGAAATGAGAAATGTATATAGGACCTAGAGTTTTCTATCATAATAGCCAAAATGTACAGTATACAATAAAAATCACCTATCATACCAAGAATCAGAAAGATCACAACTTGAATGAGAAAAGACAATTGATGCCAGTGAATCAGATGTTAAAACTATCTGACAAGAATTTTAAAGCATCCATCAAAAAAACATGTGTCAACACAAAAATTATCTTGAAGCCTTACAAATTATCTTGCAATGAAGGGAAAAGATAGAAAATCTCAACAAAGAAATGGGTGCTATAGGAAAAAGAAAATTATTGAACGAAAAATTTCAATAACCAAAAATAAAAAAGACTCATTGAATGGGCTCAATAGTAGATGACGGAAGAAAGAATCTCGAGGACAAAATAATAGCATTTCCCCAGTCTGAATAACAGATAGAAAACAGACTGAAGGAAATAAATAAATCACATTTCAGGGATCTATATGAAAATGGAAAAAAGAAAAACATTTTTTCATTGGCATTCCAAAAGAAGAGGCAGGGAAGATGAAACTGTACTCAAAGAAATAATGGCTAAAATCCCAGATTTGGCAAAAGACATGAACCCACAGACACAAGTAGCTGAGTGAACTCTAGCAGGATAAACCCAAGGAAATTCATGCCAAGACACATTATAATTAAACTTGTAAAAACTAAAGATGAGAAGGAAATCTTTAAAGCTTCCAGAAAGAAATGACACATTAATTCTAAGGGTACACAATTTAAATGAAAATTTTTTCATCAGAAACCACTGAGACCATAAGAAGTGGCACAATATTTTTCAAATGCTGAAATAAAAGAACTGTCAACTGCGAAAGTATTCTTCAAGAATGAAGGGGAAACAGACATTGTCAGATGAATAAAAAAAGAATTTATGGCTAGCAGACCTACCCTTAAAGAATTTCTAAAGGAAAATTTTTAAATAAAAAGGAAATTATACAAGGAGGAATCTTGGATCATCAAGGAGGAAGATAAAACCGAAAGAAAGGAAATATGAATACACCCAACAAAGTAAACTAAGCAAACTATTCTTCATGAATAGTTTATAGAACCTATTCAGTCATATTTGATGACTGAAACAAAAATTATTACACCATCTAAAACTCAATATAATAATATTTAAAAGTGGGGAAGATAAAAGGACCCAAATAGAATGAAGCTTTCCACACTTCACTCAAAGTGGTAAAATGTTGATGCCAGCATACTATAATAAGTGACATATATATTGCAATACCCAGACAAATCACTAAAAAATCCTTACTAAGAGATACAGTCAAAAACGTTATACATAAATTAAGATGAAGTTCTTCAAAAAAGTTCAGTTAACCTATAGGAAGGCAAGAAAAGGGAAACAAAGAACTGAGAAACAGACTAAACAAACAGAAATAACAAAATAGCAGACCAGAGCTCTAATGTATCAATAATTACATTAAATGTAAATGGTATAAAATATCAATTAGAAGGCAGAATTTGGCAGAATGAATTGAGAAAAACAAGTCAACTATATATTGTTTACAAGAAACTCCTTAAAATGCAATGACATAGGTACAATTGAAAGTAGAAGAATTAAAAATGAAAAATAACATGCAAGCATTAATTTTTTAAAACAAGAGTGGCTATATTAATATCAAATAAAGTATACCTTTAAGAAAATTGTTAGAGAAAAGACATAACTTAATGATAAAAATGATCAATATATCAGAAGCCATAATAATTGTAAATGTGTATCCACCAGACAACAGAGCTTCAAAGTCCATGAAGCAAAAACTGATGAAACTGAAAGGAGAAATAGACCAGTCTACAATTATAGTTGGAGACTTTTAAAAACCCTCTGAGCAACTATTTGACAGAAAACCAACAGACATAGATTTGAACTACCCAATCAACAAATTTTAATTGAGATATATAGAATATTCCACCTAAAAAGAGAAGAATACACATATTTTTTCCAACACCCGTGGAACATTCATCAACATAGACCATATCCTGGGCCATAGAACAAACACAAACAAATTTCAAAGAATTGAAGCAATGCAGGTATATTCTCTGATCATAATGGATCAAACTAGAACTCAATAACAGAAAGACACAGAAAAATCTTTAAACACTTAGTAACTAAACAACACACTTCTAAATAATCTAAGAGTCAAAGAGAAACTCTTGAGGAAATACAAAATATATAAGACTTAATGAAAATGAAAATACAACATATCAAAATGTATGAGATGCAGCTAATTAATCAAATGCTTACTTCAGAAAATTACTTGCTTCACTAAATAATCTAACTCAATAATAAATAAATTCAACAACTTAGAAGAATTGGAACAATTCATCAAAAACCACAGACTATCAAAACTCAACTGAAATAAAATAGATCATTTTAAATAGTCCTATTGCTATTTTTAATAATTGCATTCATTATTTAAAAGCCTTCACCAGGTGCAGTGACTCACACCTGCAATCAAAGCACTTTGGGAGGCTAAGGTGGGAAAATAACTTGAGCTCAGAAGTTAGAGACAAGCCCTTGTCTCTACAAAAAAATTTAAAAATTAGTTGGGCATGGTGGCACATGCCTGTAGTCCCGGCTACTCAGGAGTTTGAGGCAGAAGAACCACCTGAGCCCAGAAGTTGGAGGCTACAGTGAGCGGTAATCATGCCACTGCACACCAGCATGAGCAACAGAGTGACACCCCTGATCCAAAAAAAAAAGCAAAGTCCCCAAAGAGAAAGCTCCAGACCAAGATAGTTTCACTGGAAAACTCTACCAAACATTTGAAGATGCATCAACACCAATTTTAGACAAACTCTTACAAAACATAGAATATGAACTAAGTCATTTTATGAGGCCAGTATGACCCTGATACCAAAATCAGACAACAGTACAAAAAAAGAAAACTACCAAGTAGTATCTTTCATAAATGTATGTGCAAAAGTCTTAAACAAAATATTAATAAGCCACCTCCCAAAAGAAAATTCCTGGGACCAGAGATGGCTTCATTAGTGAATTTTACCACACACTTAAAAAAGAATGAACATTAGTTCTTCTTAAAGTCTTCCCAAAAAATTGAGGGGTGGAAACACGTCCTACGAAGCCAGCATTACCTTGATACCAAAGCCAGAGAAAGATACTACAAGAAAGTAAAACTACAGTGCAGATCAAAATTCCTGACAAATATTGATGCAAAAATTTTCAACAAAATACTAGCAAATAGAATGCCACAGTACGTTAAAGAGAGTATATACCACAAGCAAGTGGGATTTGTTCCTGGAATGCAAGGACATTTTAACATACAAAAATCAACGAATGTATATAAATAAATGAAAAAAAATTTTATAAGAATTTCATCAGCCATTGTAATACACCACATTAACAGAAAGAAGGGAGAAAAAAACCCAACTTAATCTCAACCAAGTTCTCAACTGATGCAGAAAGGCATTTGGCAAAATTTAACACCCATTTGTGATTTTTTAAAAGCCCCAACAAACTAGGAATAGATGAAAACTACCTCAACATAATAGAGGTCATATATGAAAAACCCACATCTAATATCATAATCCAGTAGTAAAAAACTAAAAACTTTTCCTCTGAGATCAACAAGACAAGAAAGCTTGCTTTAGCCATTACTATTTAACATAGTACTAGAAGTCCTAGCCAAAGCAATGCGTCAAGAAAATATATATATATAAGTTATCAAAATTGGAAAGGAAAAAGTAAAATTATCTCTTTTCACAGAAAACATGATCTCATATGTAGAAAACCCTAAAGATTCTACCAAATTCAGCAAAATTACAGGCTATGAAAAGTCAACACAGAAATTCAGTTGCACTTCTACACACCTAAAAGAAATAACCCAAAAGAAAATTTTTCAAAAATGTATTTTTAAAAACGTATTTGCAGTAGCTTCAAAAAGAACAAAATACTCAGGATTAAATTTCACCAAGAAGACATAAAACTTGTAAACTGAAAACTACAAAGCATTGCTGAAAGAAATTAAAGGACACAAATAAGCAAAAAGGCATTTTGTGTTTATGGATTAGGAGACAATATTGTTAAGATGTCATTATTATACAAAGCAATCTACAGGTTCAGTGTAATCTCTATCAACATCCCCACAAATTTTTCTTTCACATATACAAAAATCTATCCTGAAATTCTCATAGAATCTCAAGGGACCTTGAATAACTAAAACAATACTGAAAAAGAAGAGCAAAGTTGGAGGTCCCACATTTTCTGATTTCAAATTTTACCACAATTCAAAACAATGGGGTACTGGCATAAAGACAGACAAATACACCAAAGCAGTAGAATAGAGAGCTCAGAAATTAACCCCCACATAAATGGTCAAATGATTTTGAACAATAGTGCCAAGACTATTCAATAGAGAAAGGATAGTCTTTTCAACACATGATTTTGAGAACATTATATACCCCCACGCAAAAGGATGATGTTGGACCCACACCTTACGTTACATAAAAATTAACTCAAAATGTGTGGAGCTAAAACTATAAAATTCTCAAAAGAAAACATAGGGAGAAGTCTTCATGATACTGGATTTGGCAATGATTTCTAAGACATAACACCAAAAGCACAGGCAACAAAAATAGAGATAGAAGATAGGTTGAACTACGTCAAAATGAGAACGACCTTTGTGCGCCAAAGGATACTATCAACAGAGTGAAAAGGCACCCCAACATAAAGGGGGAAAATGTTTTCAAATTATATATCTGATGAGAGGTTGATATATCCAGAATTTATAAAGATCTATAACTCAACAACGACAAAAACAAAACAACCCAGTTAAAAATGGGCAAAGGACCTGAATAGAAATGTTTTCTAAAGGCAATCTTCAAGTGGCCAATAAGCACATGAACAGATGCTCAACATCACTAATCATTAGGAAAACGTAAATCAAAATGAAAATGATTTACCACTTTACACCCATTAGGATGGCTGTTATTTAAAAGAACCAAAAAACAGAAAATGACAAGTATTGACAAGGGTACAGAGAAATTTGAACTCTAGTATCTTGCTGGTGGAAAGCATTATGGCAGTTCCTCAAAAAATTAAACATACAATTAGCATGTGATCCAGCAATTCCACTTCTGAATATGTATCCCAAGAATTAAAAGTAGGGACTCAAAGTGATATTTGTACACTCCTATTCACAACAACATTATTCACAGTAGCCAAAAAGTGGAAACAACGCAAGTGTTTATCAACAGGTAAATGGAGAAGCAAAATGCAGTATATACTTACATTGGAATATTATTCTGCCTTAAAAAGGAAGGAAATTCTAACAAATAACACACTGGAATATTATTCCATTATGTTGGAGTATTATTGTGTTTTTTTTTTTAATTTGTAATGTTTATGTATGTATTTATTTTTTTGAGGCAATTTCTCACTCTGTTGCTCAGGCTGGAATGCAGTGGTGCAATCATGGCTCAGTGCAGCCTCAAATTCCTGGTCTCAAACGATCCTCCCACTTCAGCCTCCTGAGTAGCAGGGAACTACAGGCATGTGCCACAGCACCCACTAACTTTCGTGTGTGTGTGTAGAGAGTGCATCACTATGTTGCTTAGGCTGGTCTCAAACTCAGCCTCCCAAAGCACTGGGATTACAGGTGTGAGCCACCACACCCTTATTTTGTCTTAAAAAGAAAGGAAATTCTAACATACATAATGACATGGATGAGACTTGGAGATATTATACTAATGAAATAAGCAATTCATAAAAGAAAAGATACTGTGTGATTCCACTTATACAATGTACCTAGAGTAGTCAGACTCATAGAAACAAAAAGTAGAAAGGTGGAGGCCAGGGCTGGAGCAAAATGGGAATTTTGTGTTTAATGACTACAAAGTTTCCGATTTGGAAGATGAAAATGTTCTGGAGTTGGTTGATGGTGATAGTTGCACAACAATGTGAATGTGCTTAATGCCACTGAAATGTACATTTAAGAATGGCTAGGATGGTGAATTTTATGCTATGTTTATTTCACCACAATTTAGAAAATATGTTTTTGCAAACCCAAACTAACAATGTATTTAAAAAATTATACACCATGACCAAATGGAATTTATTCCAAGTATGAAAAGCTGGTTCAACATTCAAAAATAAGTCATGTGATTCACCATTTTAACAAACTAAAGAAGAAAATCACTTGATTATTTGGCTTGACATAGAACAAGCATTTTACAAAATTTAACAACCGTTTGTTATATTTTTAAAACATCAGCAAATTAGGACTAGAGGGGAACTGTGTCAATTTCATAAAGAACATCTACAAGAAATTTACAGCTGACAGCATACTTAATGGTGAAAGATTGAATGCTCTTCCCTAAGATTATGAATAAGGAAAGAATGTCCATGTTCACCACTCTTATGCAACATCATATTAAAGTCTTAGCCACAGCAATAAGACAAGAAAAGGAAATAAAAGGTGCACATGTCAAAAAAAGAAACAAAGCTGTTCATTCTTACATATGGCATGATTGTCTAAATAAGAAAAACCAAGGAATCTCAAACAAGCAAACAAAACTGTTTAATAAATTCTAAGTCACTCTACCAAGGTTGCAATATATAAAATTAACACACAGAAATCTATCATCTTTCTATATACGAACAATGAACATGTGGAGACTGAAATTAAAACCACATAAATCTACACTAATGCAAGATGTTAACAAAGGTAACTGGAAGAGGGCATAAAGGCATGTAAGAGCTCTGTACTTTCTGTTCAAATTTCTTGTAAACCTAAAACTGCTCCAAAAAAGAAGCATATTAGCTTTAAAAAATAACATTTACAGTCACTTCAAAGGAAATTAAATACTTATACACTTAACAAACCATGCACAGGATCTGTATGTTAAAAATTGTGATATACTGATGAAAGTAACCAATGAAGAACTAAACAAATGGAGAGACATACTATGTCAATGGATCAGAAGGCTCAACATAGTGAAGATGTCACTTTCCCACAAATTGATTTAAAAGCTTAATAAAATTTCTACAAAGATCCCAGCAAGGATTTTGTCAACATATATAGATTTTTTTCTAAAACTTACACAACAAGGCACAGGCCCTAGAATCTTCAAAAAGAAGAGTGAAGTTCAACTACTTGAGATGCTGAGAAATGCTTGAACCTAGGAGTTTAAGTCTGGCTTCGGTGGCCTAACAAGAATCCATCTCTAAAAAAATTGAAAATGTTTAAAATAAGGATGAAGCGGGAGAAATCACTTTACCTGACATTGTTTTGTTTCACAGAAAAGATAAAAATAGACATATAAAAGATGTGAAAAAGAGACCCCAGAAATAAACCCATGCAAATGCACCCAGCTAACATACGACTTTTGACAAAGGTGCAAAAGCAATTTAATGGGAGACAGATACCATTTTAAACAAATGGTGCTGGAGCAATTGGACATTCATGGGCAAAAAAAAAAAGAAAAGAAAAGAAAAGAAAAAGCCTTTGACCTAAACTCACATCTTGTTAAAAAAAATTAACTCAAAATTGATTACATGCTTAATTATAAAATACAAAACTATAAAACTTGTAGAAAAAATAGGAAAAAATCATTAAGCATCTAGGGCTAAGCAGAGTTCTTAGACTTGACATCAAAAGCACAATCAATAAAAGCAACGGCTGATAACTGGGACCTCATATAAACTGAAAACTTCTATTAAAAGACCCTATTAGGATGAGAAGTCAAGCTACACAGTGGGAGAAAGTATTTGCAAGCTGTGCTTTCAATGAAAGACTAGTTTCTCGAAAACGCAAAGAATTCTCAAAGTTCAAGAATAAAAACTACAATTCAAATAGAAATGAGCAAAAGACCTGAAAGCCTTTATCACCCAGGAGGACTTACAGAGAGCACTTAGCACAGGAAAAGATTTTCAACATTACCAGTCATTAGGTAAATGAACTACAATGAACCTATAAGAATAACTGAAACTAAAAATAACGACAATGCCAAATGCTGGTGAGGAGACAGAGAAATCAGATCCCTCACACATTGCTGAGGGGAATGGAAGGGGCACGTCCCTCTGGAAAGCATTTTAGTAGTTTGTTATAAAATTAAACATGCAACTACCAAATGATCCAGTCATTGTCACTTAGACATTTTTCCCTGAGAAATGAAAATGTATGTTCACACAAAAACCTGTATAAAAATTCCACAGCAGCTTTATTTGTAATAGCCCAAACTGGAAACAACCCAAATGTCCTTCGATGAGTGAATGATTAAACAGGCACATCCATGGCGTGGAATACTACTCAGCAACAAACAAGAACAGACTATTGATACGTGCAGCAACTTGAGTGACTCTTCAGATGCTGCGGGGGGAGAGCCAATCTCAAATCACTACATACTGCATGCTTCTTGAATTGGCAGAATCCTCGCGATGGAGAACCAAGGAGTGGTGTCCAGGACTAGGGAGAGTAGAAGGGTGGGGGTAGGAGTGAGTGTGGCTATACAGGGACAGCATGAGGGGGATCTCTGTGGTGATGGAACAGTTCTGCATCCTGATGACTGGTGGTTCCATGAATCTACGGGTGTGATGAAAGGGCATCAGACTATACATACACAGTCACATGTCACTCAGCAACTGGATGTGCTCTGAGAAATATAGTGCCAGGTGATTTCGTCATTGTGTGGACATCACAGCGCGACTTACACAAACCTAGATGGTAGAGCCTACTACACACCTAGGATATACGGCCTAGTCTGTTGCTCCTAAGATGCAAACCTGCACAGCATGCTACTGTACTGAATACTGTAGGCAGCTGTAACACAGTGGTGGGTACTTGTGCATCTAAACATAGCCAGACGTAGACAAGGTCATGTGTTGTGCTATGACATTACCCTGGCTGCATCTTCACACGGCAAAAGGATTTTATAGCTCCGTTCTAATCATATGGGACCACCATCTGGGACCACCATCGTATGTGTAGTCCATTGCTGACTGAAGCATCGTTATGCAGTACGTGACTGTCCATTGTACCTGTTTTGCTACCGTACTATAACCATGTAAGAAGTCATTGGGGGAACTGGGTGAAGTATACATGGAACTTCTATTATATTTGCAACCTCCTGCAAATCCATAACTATTTCAAAATTAAAAGTACACACATGCGTAGAGTTACCCAAAGCCCTGGGAGCACAGCAGGAGAAGGAGCTGATATCATAGTAGTGCAAACAACCTCATGTGAAGCCTTGTGGGCTTCTGTTGACAGTGTCTTCACTTTTTTTTTTTTTTTTTTGGGAATCGGAGTCTCTCTGTTGCCCAAGCTGGAGTGCAGTGGCACCATCACAGCTCACTGCAGCTTCAATCTCCAGGGCTTAGGTGATGCTTCCACCTCAGTCTCCAGAATAGCTGAGACTACGGGGGCACGCCACCACACCTGGCTAATCTTTTTAGTTTTTGTCGAGACAAGGTCTTGCTATGTTGCCCAGGCTGGCCTCAAACTCCTGAGCTCAAGTAATCCTCCCTCCCGCACCTCCCAAAGTGCTAGGATGGCAGGCAGGAGCCACCCCACCTGGCTGCGTCTCCACTCTTAAAATGTCATCATCGCCCACTCGCCTTGCTGCACTCCCAGCACACCACTCAGCAGCCTTGGTCTTCTCCCCACTCCCCCTTGCTGGCTCCCTCCGCCCCACCTCAGCTGTGCTCTGGAGTAACTTTCAGTTCTGCCTGTCCCCATCCACACTTCCTTTGGAACTTTATCTGGGGTAGGGGGCAGCCCGACGCCACCTCTCTGACCTCGCCCAAGCCAACCAGCCAGAGGAAGCTGTCTTTGTCAGGGCGATCATGTGACCCCGAATGGGAGCCACAACCAAACCGGTGGGCACGGCCCAGGTACCCAGCTACACGGCTGCTGCCAGCCAAGGAACCTCAGTGGTCCCTAAACAGTCTCCAGGGCAGACCTAGCTCCCTGGGGCTGGGGAGAGGGTTGCAGAACCCCTTCTCCCCCCCCCCCCCCCCCCC
>NW_007036708.1:667463-672475 GCF_000164805.1 Carlito syrichta
CCCACACACAGAAGCCTTTCTGGGCTCCCCTGCCATTCACCTGCTGTGTGGGACGCTCAGTGGGAGAGGGCCAGAGGCTTAGAGCACCGAATCCTGGGGGGTAGAGGGCAAGCTTCTCTTTGGCGGGAGGAGGC
The DNA here is from genome assembly GCF_000164805.1 of Carlito syrichta. NCBI lineage: Eukaryota > Metazoa > Chordata > Mammalia > Primates > Tarsiidae > Carlito > Carlito syrichta. The sequence continues at coordinate 667,598 of NW_007036708.1, forward strand.
CAAGGCGGACGGGGCTGGAACACAGGGCTCCTGGGAGACGGCACAGACGGCCATTCTCCTTCCCCTGCCCCTCCATCTCTGCCCCCTTTCCTTCCTCTCCCTGTCTCCCTCTCTCTTTCCCCCCTCCCCTCCTCCTTCGTCTGCCCTCCAAGGCACGTCAGAGCCAAGCAGAGCTGGCAGAGCGATGTCTCTGTCCTTACCTGGGCACCTCACCCTGCTGGCCCCAAAGGCCTGCTTTCCCCTGCCCTGTTCCTGGCTCCCAGCCCCCTGCCGCCCTGGGCAGCCAGCCCCAGCCAAGGCCAGGCTGTTTTGGAAAAGTGCAGGGAGGTGGCAGAATGTGCGGTCTGCGAGTTCCCTCCAAACTGGCGCCCCGATCCCTGGACAAACAGAGTCCGTGTTTTCCTGTCCACAGCGGCCTGTGTTCTCCCTCCAGGCCAGGAGATCCCAGGGGTAGGCGGCCGTGTGAGGGACAGGCAGGCAGGCGGACGTCACTGACCCGCCTGGCCCACGAGGGCCAGGCAAAGATGGACTGGGCGATGACAGGTCAGCTGCCCGCCCACCTGGGCCCGCCGGCCCCGCAGCCGGGTGGTCAGGCCAAGGGCAGCCCGGGGACCACGCTTCCTTCACCTCTGCTGCCACATGGGACATTCCACCAGGAGAGATGGAATTTGCACTCTGAAAAACTACTACCTTCCCCTGGCACGTCTCCCTGCGGTCGCTGGGGCTTTTCACTGCCTCTCACTGCTCAGGAGGCCTCTGTCTGAGGGCGCCCCTCAGAGCGGGCCCGAGTGGGGTGGGCTGGCCACCAGTCCTACCCTCCACTTCTGTGTGGCCTTGGCAAAGTCACTGCCACTCTGAGACTCCGCTTTATCTCATGGAAAATAGGGAAGTCCCCCTGCCCTTCCCCTATCCTGGAGAGAGTGGAGGGTTGGGGTTAGGCCTCTGGGAAAGCAGCCCTGGGCACAGGGGAGCGGGAGGTGAAGCAGAAAGGCCACCCTGGGAAGATGAGCTGGTGGTCAGGGTTGCTGAGCATCCTGCCCTGGTGGCATTGCTTGGGTGTTGGGTAATTCTTTTCTGGGTGGCCAGGCTGGGTGACCCAGGCCAGGTGAAGCCCTGTGCCCCAGGGTTTGCCTGGGTCAGCGTGCCCTGAGCCGAGGTTGGGTCCTGCTGCCTGGTTGTATCAAAAAGAAATGCCGTGACCGCAAATAGGCTTTTCTGGGGCCAGCTCAGGGGTGGCCTTTCCTTCTCAGGCTGTGGGGAAGGGACCAGGGCATGGCAGAGCCTGACGCCAGCCTGGACACGCGGCAGTCTTGGGGGGCCAAGGCTATGTTGGCCATTGTGCCACAGCTCCTCCCCCCCAGCTCCTCGGTTCTTGGAGCCACCATGGGCATTGCTCGTCTCGGCTCTAGAGGTCATGTCCTTTACTGGTCCTCACCTCAGGACTCTGTGACAGTTAGGCTGTGGAGCTTTCCATAAAAATGCGATCATCAGTGAAAAAGGTCAAGGTTTCTGTCCTCAAATAGACCTGGAGATTGCTGTAGCCTGTATTCGCCCTGCACCGTCCTGCCCCACGGCTATACTTCCTGAGGCCCAGGGTTCTGACAAGGCTTATGGAAAAGGAACACGCCTGTGTTTAACCCATTTCCCAAACGTATTTGATCCTGGAATCTATTTGATCCTGCAACTCCCGTGAACCAGACTTTGGGGAGTGCCGAGTGGGATTGTGAGGCAGGATATCAGGAGAAGTGAATTCTGTGCCCCAATTTTCCATGTATCCCTGGACCTCGCTCGAGTTAACAAGATGGGCTCAGAGCTCTGGGTCACCCTGTCCCGCCCTGAGAGCCTGGCACAACCTGTCACAGCCCCACTCAGCTGAGGGGAGCAGTCTCCCAGCTGCCCCTTCCCCAACAAGCTGTCCAGTTATATCTCTCCCTCCCCAAGAAAACCTCCTCCTCCTGGGACCTGCCACAGACGTCTCTGTGCCTGTACACAAAGAACATGGGACTGGCCTCACGGGACAGATGTCTTAAGGAGGAACTTCTAGCTGACACACTGGACTGAGCGTTACTGACATGGACACCGGTGGCCCTGGAGGACCCTCTCAGTGAGGCTGAGAAGACAGAAACCACAGAGACAAAGGAGACAAGGGTGAGTCCCCACAGTTTATTATGGAAGCCTATAAAAGAGCCACATTGAGTATCTCCAAAATCACAAAATGCACAACATTCATTTTTTAATATGCAACATGGAATATTATATACAGATTAAAACCACATGACAGCAAAAACACTCACACGGCACCAGTTTCATATCAAAACAAAACACACAAGTGCTTTTTCAACATTAAAACAACTGTGATAAAAACATATTAATATTTTGAACCATGTTTACAATAGAGAAAAATTCATATTTTACTAAATAACAAATATTTAACAGCAAAAACTTTATACTAAATATCTATTTTGAATTATAACAAAAATAGTACTTATAATAGTTTATAAAGACAGACACAAAATTATAACATTTATGAAAAAAAGTTTTGTGTATAAAATAATATTATGGCAACCTGGGCAGGGTCAGGATGGTGCCCAGATCACAAACGCCAGCGCCCGACATCGAAAGTGCTTCAAACTGCAAGCCCATGGCAGGAAGAGTTTTGTGGGGTTTTGTCTCTTTAATGTCAAGTTACAATAGTTAGGAATGGTAAGTGAGAGGGCATCATCCATCTAACGCTAGCCCTACAAGATGCACACGCACGCACACGGACATGGATATCTCGACACAGATCTGGGGAGGGGGACGGAAGAATGGTGACATTGGGATCCTGCCAGCCACCCAGAGCTTTCTTCAGCTCTCCTCTTGTTGCCTTTGAGACCCAGCGGGGCGAATGACCCTTCTATCCTCCCTCACAGGGACCCCCCTCAGCTTTTCCTTCTCTGCCCCCTCCCAAGCTGGCCACCCCAAAGGAAGGCCCCAAGACCTCCCAGAGCCCTGCAGCCCATGCCCCTCACCACGGCCAGACCAGTGGGCTTCCTGTCTGAAGTCTCACTTACCGGACGCCTAGATATTCAGTCAGAAACGACTGGCTCAGGGCAAGCTGGAGAGGCTTAGGGAAAACGACCCTTCCAGACATCAGACTCTTTTGTCGGTGACAGATTCCGGTGCACCAGGCGGCTGTTTTGCACGCTTTGATGAGTCTTTATGCATTATGGTCTGCTTTTCAGAATTTGGGGGGAATCGAGAGGTTTTTACTAATTATCTTTCAAATTCCAAACTATTTTTTACCAATAATGTCTGTTTGCACTGTTTTTTAGCACTGCAAAAGGAGGAAGCAAGGGGAACATTTGAGAGTTGGGGGCCTGTGTGGCACGACTCCATTCCTGCAGATCTACTGTCAGGGCAGACTCGAGTGGGGTCAGGGCGAGTCTGTGTCTGCCCACTAAATGCCACGAGGCGCACGAGCTGTCCCCGCAGCCCTGAGGGGAACCAGCACGTCTTGCCTCCTGTTTCCGTGCTGCTGGTTTTCTTGTAAAGAGGGCTTACTGCTTTTGGAACACCAAACACCGATAGAGAAACACCGAAAGCAAAGCACAGCCTGAAAACGGACAAAACTGCTTAGAGACTCACCAAGGCCCCCAAACCGTCCCCAGGGGGCATCCCAAATTGCCTACACTCAAAACGCCAGCGGCGGGAGCAACTCCTCTTTCACCCAGTCATCCTGACTGGCCAGTTTTCAACCCACTCCCTCTGACAACTCGCACGTAGCCTCCCCTTCGGCTCTCACCGCAGCCTTCCCCGCAGCTGTGTCAAGACCACACAGGGCCCCTAGTCAGCTTTGAGGAGGGACTGCCTCTGTGCTCACCTCCCCCTTGCTTTCACCTGGTCCCCACGCCCCAGCTGGGCTGAGCAGACAGTGGCATAGAGGCAGAGGGACTTCAAGGACACCTTTCCAAGGGCTAAGAACAACGGGAGCAGGTTAAGGAAGGGAAGAGGGAGGCCCTCGCTTCCTGTCAGAAGCAGGAAAAAACCCGTATCCTTCCCCATCCTCACTCCCCGGAGTGGAGGACACTGGGGTGAACAGGGGCCAAGCCAAAGCCAAGGCAGCCTCCAAATCCACGTCATCGGGGCTTTTGATAGGACAGGGAGGCGGCAGTGGGCCCGGTCCTGTCTCCACCAGAGACAGCAATCAGGGACACTGGGTTTTCGCCTGGGAGTGAGGCTCCAAGTTCAGACCAAAATCCCATCGAGCTTAGAGGGCGGGTCAACCCTCGGCCCAGGCTGGGTCTGACCTGAGACCCCTCCTCTTCACTCGCAGAAGTCTCACCAGGGGCAGCTGGGACGGGGCTGGGGGCGAGGGGGATATTTGCTTCAGACCCCAGTTTCTCCAAGATTCTCTGCCAGTGAATAAATATGGGGCAGTAGCCATGAGCCAGGGGCCTGGACCGGGCATGTGTGTAGCGGGGAGTGGGAAGCTGGGGGTGTCAGTGCTCCTGCCTGGGCCACCAGGGAGGATGCCAGGGGACAGGGCCTGGGGCTCCTTTGCCCCAAGGTCAGAGGACAGAACAAGTAGCAGCAATAGGTAACTTTAAATGTTCAAACGGTGGGGCGGGGCGGCAAGGGAGGGGGCCGGGCTCTCCAGGTGGGTGGTGCCCCTGCCGAGGCTGACGCCTGCTCTGCTGCCCAGGAGGCTGTTCCTGGGGCACCCACAGCGGGAAGGGCGGGGTGTGCTAAGAGTTGGGAGGGGGGCTCTCTTCCTCCCTCCCCGGCCCCGCCGCCTGACATCCAACTGCCAGGGAAAGGACCTAGAGGGCAGGGAGCAGTTCAGACATCACAAGGAGCACTGGAGCACGAGCTGACACTGAACACTATAACGGGCAT
>NW_007036708.1:672495-682608 GCF_000164805.1 Carlito syrichta
AGGGGAGGGCAAGTTCGGGGCCGCTTGCCCTTCCCCGGTTCCAGCCCCCTCCCTCACACAGGTTTCTACCTCCAGCGCCCCACCCCCCCACTCCTGGGCCAGGCCGAGGCAGGCGCGGGCCTTGAAGTTAGACCGTGGCGCTCAGCATGGCCTCCGTCTCAGGCAGGATCTTGTTCTGGTTGGAGTCCAGGCCGAAGAACTTGACACTGAGGCCATCCACGGGGTGCAGGACGGGGACCAGGGTGATGCGGGGGAAGGTCCGCGTGGCCAGCTCAAAGCGGCTGGTGCTGGCCAGCTCCACCGCCAGCACCTTCAGGAACAGCTTGGCCAGGTGCTTGCCCAGGCAGGTCCGCACGCCGCCACCGAACGGGAGGTAATGGAAGCGGCCGTCCTTGTCCTCACTCCGCGCCTGGCTGAAGCGGTCAGGGTCGAACACGTTCACGTCCTTGAACACGGGCGCTGTGTCATGGGTGTCCCGGATGCTGTACATGACGCTCCAGCCTTTAGGGATCTGGAAGCCCTGGAGGCAAGATGGGGTGGGGGCAGTGGTGAGAGCCACAGGAGGCCGCGGAGGACCCAGGATGGGCCCAGGATGGCCTGCCTGCCCAGCCCCAGACCTGCGTCTTCCTGGAGACGCCCTGCTGTGCCCCCAGGCCTGGCCAGCCTCCCCTGACTGTGAGACCCGTATCTACAGGGGCCCACACGCAACTGCATGTGATGCCCAGGTTGGCTCCATCGGACTCCACTTTGGGGCTGTGTCTCCCAGCAGCCTGAAGGCTCCCCAGAAGCCGGCACTGTCTCCCCGTCTGGCTGAGGTCTCGACCCCCGCAGCCCCCAGCCCCGGGCCCAGGCTCACGTCGAGCTCGAAGGTCTGCAGCACAGTGCGGTAGCCACCAGAGATGGGGGTGAACAGGCGCATGACCTCCTTGATGACGCAATCCAGGTAGCGCAGGCCGCTGAGCACGTCAAGACGCAGGGTGCCCTCGCAGGGACAGCCGCCGCTGTGCAGGATGCCGTGGGCCCGCAGCTCCTCCCGCAGCTTCTCCAGCACGGTGGGGTGCTTCAGCAGCTGCATGATGAGAGACGTGCTGGCGCTGGCGGTGGTGGCGTAGGCTGCGAAGATCAGCTCCAGGGTCCCGTCCTGCAGCGGCAGTGGGGGTTGGCGCGTTGGTAACATGGGCTCACCCGGGGGGGGGGGGCGCGGCCCCGTTCAGCTGGCGGCCCCTGTGCCCACGGCCATCCATGCCCGCCCAGCCTGTTTCCTGCTGTGACTCCAGCTGCTTTTGAGCCTCGTGTCGCTGGGGCATCAGGGCCACGGCGGACGCGGGGTCACAGCCAGTCCCTGGCTGGGCAGGAGACACAACTGCAGTGACCCAGGGTGGAAGCACTCGCCTGCGAGTCCCTGGGGGCAGGGCCACTTCTCACCCACGGCTCGACCCCTGGGCCAGCTCGGCAGGCCTGCTCGATGCCGTGAGCTCGTGAGAGAAAAAGAGCCAGGCCCAAGACAATGGTGGCAAGTGTGTGTGCACATGTGGGGCGGCCTGGGGTCAAACCCAGGCCGCCCCACTCTCAGTCCCAACTCCCTCCTCTGTCGCCAGGAGGAGCAGGCGGGGTCTGGGAGGCAGCCAGGGCCATACTCTGATGCCCTGAGGGAAGGCTGAAGAGAGGTGGCCCCCGGAGGACCTGAAGACTGCTCCAGGACTCTTGTGGCCAGCAGGGCTCCAGGGCCACAGATGCCCCGTGGAAAGGTCCCAGTAGGTCATCTCATTCCACATGGGCCCCGAGAGGGGCATGACGGGGCCTGGCTCCCTCGCTTGCCAGGGTACCACCTACGAGTCCTCAGACTTCTTGGAAAGCGGGAAGGTCACTGGGACCTCGTCCTGGCTTCCCAGGAGAAAAGTTGGAGCTAGAATACGGGGGCGCAAAGACAGTGGGGTTGGGGAGTTGCAGCGAGTGTCTGTGGGCGCCCAGCACTCGAGTAGGCCACAGAGCCTGGCTGGGATGGCTAACTATCCCCTGGCCCCGGGTGGAACGCCCACCCACACAGGGCGGGCAGGAGGCCCTGTGTGGAGCCCAGCTGGGTGCAGCAGAGGCTGCAGGGTGGGCAGGACAGCCGTGAAGCGCCATCCACCTTAGTGGGAGTCCTCACATCCAAACCTTTCCTGCTCTTCCCCAAGGGCCAAGGCTGGCCTCAGGCAAGTACTTCCTGTTCCGGGCCTGTGTGTCCCTGGGTGGCCGAGGGACACTGGGACCACAACATGAATGGATGGTCCCGGGAGAGGAGGACGGTCTGTGGTGTCCTGCCTAGCAGGGCCAGGGACACTGTCTCTGCCTCAGGTCTAGCCCCTCCAGCCACTGCCGGGAGTGAGACCAGAGCGGGTGGAAAGTGCCCTCCCTGCCAGGAAGCCCCAGAATGCAGCGCCCAGCCCACCTTCAGTTCCTGCATGGTCATCTCCTTGCCGTGCTCCTTGCTGCTCTCGATGAGGAGGTCCAGAGCGTCCGAGTAGTCCTTGCCCTGGGTGCACTGCAGCTTCTCCCGGATGGCCTTCTCCAGCCCCTTCTGCAGGATCTGCCGCGCCTGGATGCCCTGTGGGAGAACGGCCATCACTGCACCGAAGGCTCCCGCCTGGGCCTCGGGACCGCCCCCGCTGGCACCGCTTCCCTGTGTCCACACGCCCTGTGCCGGTCCCAGCGGCGGGCGCCTTCTCCCTGAGGGTGGGCTCGTGGATGTCCCAGACCCCAGTTCCCAGGCCCTGAGAGCTCACCCGTCGGTAGCCACTGAAGGGCAGGTCGACAGGCAGGGAGAAGACATTCTCCACAAACTGCTGGTAGACCTCGAAGAGGTGCGCCAGGTCCTCCTCGGGGATGCTGAAGCCCAGGAGCACGCGGATGGCCATGCGGAAGGTCAGCTTCTGCGCCTCCTGGTACACGTTGATGGCCTCGGGGTGGCTGCTCCAAGCACGCAGTGTGTCCTGGATCACCAGCTGGATCTTGGGCAGGTAGCTCTCCAGGGCCTCGTGGCTGAAGATCTTGGAGAAGACCTGGAGGGTGGAGGGTCAGGCCAGTGAGCCGGTGGCCTCCCCGCTCCAGGCCGGCCCCCGAAGCCAGCGCGACCCCTGCTCTGCCTGCACGAGGCTCAGAGGCCATGCCTGCAACCTGGGAACACTCACAAAATGGTGAGGTCTTGGGGACAGGGCAGTCTGCGGGGGATGTGGCTGCCTAGCCGTGAGGGGCACAAGAGTAGGGTGAGCAGGGCTGGAGCAGGGCAGCTGCCCTCCCACAGCAGGATCCATTCCTGAACGCCAGGACGCAGGACGAGAGTCCAGGAAAAGGAACACAGTGAGTGGACGAGACGGGGAGGAGGGAAATGTGTGATGTGGCTCTTCTACTTCGCTGATGGGAGAAGAGCAAGAGAGTCTGAGGCTGGACCGCAAGCAGGACTTGCTAGGAGCCAACGTTTTCTCACTTGCTGGGAAACACCTACAGGAAGCCTATTAACATCTGTGCCATTGAAATGTCTCTTCAGTGTGGCTGGGAGAGAGGCAGGGGGATGGGGCAATGGCTTTCCACCCCAAGAGGTCATAAAGACAAACAGAAGCCCTTTGAATTCCTGCATCTTCCAGGACCACTCCAAGTCGCCAATGAGTCCCTGTTTCCACCTCCCCTGCCCTCTGCCCACCTGACTGGCTCGGCACCCCCCTTCCGCCCCTCCTCGCCCAGGACCCCCGGCACATGTTTTTCACGTGTGCAGGAGAGGGGAGGATGTTAGTTTATTTGCCAACAGCCTGCAGGTCTCACTTGGAACCAGCAACCTCCATCGCCCCCCCAGTCCAGAGCAGAAGAGGTGGACCCCACCAGCATCAAAGGAAGGGCAGCCGGGAAGGCAGAGAAGGGAAAGACCGTGCAGAAGGAGCCCCCGCTCCATGCAAGCCACACACACGCACTGCCCTCCCTGCCTACCCCCCCCACAACCACCGCACAAACTGTAAATGTGAGAATTTCCCTTGCAGTCAGCTCGAGGAGGAAAGGTAACATTTTCCTGGCCGGGGCCCTGCATGGCTAATGGGAGGGCTGGTTTGCAGAAATAACAGTGCTGGCCCTTCAGTGGCCCAGCCAGGCACTCACAATAGCACTTTCATTCCGAAATTCCCGGTGGAGAGAGGGAGGGAGGGCGGGAGGCCGGGGAGGGGCAGAGAGGCCCGCGCTGTTTGGGGCTGCTCCTGCTAGAGGGACAGCGAGAAGCAGAAGGATGGCAGGAGGCGGCCTGGGTCAGCCCAGCCCTGCCTGGGTCACCCGCACTTTGCCCAGTTTAGGAGTCTCAGAGGATTTCCAAGGCAGACCCTGGCTGCCACCTCCCTCCAGAGGGTCGTGGAGAAGGGCCGTGCTTGCCTCAGTCCCCCACCCTTGCGTCCTCAGCATCTCAGGTTCAGCCTTTGGGCTAAGGGTCTTGGGGAGGAGGGTGGGGCCCACGGCAGAGTGCAGCACGGCCCACTAAGGGCCCTTCCAAAACAGCAAAGATGCGGGGGGGGGGAGGGCAGAAAGTGGCTTGCAGGAGCTGAGCAAGCTCATTCAGAAACAAGACAGGGAGGCAGAAAAACCACTCTGCAGCTCCCAGGCCTCTATGGGGAGCCTGGAGGTGGGACAGGAGGGGACAGGGAGGCCATGCCTGGGCCAGAGCCAGCCAGTGGCAGACTAGTGATTCTGTCGTGGAGGGGACAGGATAGAGTTGGCCAGAGCCTCCAGTACATGGAAGACCTGGGTCTAAAGATGCACAGAGACAGGCAGAGGCTATGCCCACCGGGCCCAGCCAGAGGCAAAGGCAGCTGGGCTCTAAGGTGCAGGGGTGTGATGGGAAAAGAGGCTGGGCGCCCAGAGACCTGAGTTGTAACCACACAGATCACCCACCAACTTATTGTGTGAGCACGGCCAGATCACCTCCCACTCTCTCAAGCCCCAGCTTCCTCATCTGCAAAAGAGTGAGGTTGAACCAGGTGATCTCTGGGTTTCCTTTCAATCCACCAAGCACTAAACTCCATGACCCGCTTGCCCCTAAGTCAGTGCCGTCTTCTCCCAGCAGCCCAGAAGTTGGCAATGCTGAGTCGCCTGCAGGGCCCCCCTCACAGACCCCGTAGGCTGGAGAGGGGCCACCCCAGGGCTTCTCAAGGTGGGGCGCAGAAGACGCACCTCACTTAACTGACAAGCCTTGTCCTGCCCCATGGGTTACGTTCCCTGCGCCCTCTAGTGATGGCCAGCTGAACTGCTCCTTCCCAGGCCTCGGGGCCAGTGAGGGTCGGAACAGCTCAGGGACCTGGGACTGAGCAGAAGTAAGTGTGTGTGTGGGGGGGCACACCTGACCCCCAGGTGGGAAGGGGTCCTGAGCAAGGCCCACCCAGAAAGCCTGCTGCCACCTGCACCTGCAGGTCCCTGTGGCTGGGGTCTCGGAAGAGAGAACGGAAGCCAGGACCAGGACTCTTGTCTTAACCAGACTCTGACGAGCCAAGTGACAGCCAGTGTCGCTGCCCCTTCTGGAGCTCCATTTACTCCTTGAGTTCACGGGAGTCCGGCTTGATGTTCTAAGGTTCCTTTCCACCTTGGCTGTCCCTTTATTCTCCTGAGCCCCTCTGAAGTAGAGAATCTACCAGAATGAGAAGCCAAGCAAAGCTGGGCGGTGGGCACTCTGGCCCCAAGAGGCTTTCCTCAGAGGTCACCAAGCCCATGCCCCTGCCTCGGGCCCAGCTGGGAGGCATCAGGGCCTCCCAGGCACTGGGAAGACTGCAGGGCCTCATCCCTGGGTCTGTGCCCAGGGTTCACAACACGGGCACTTCCTGAAGCCGAAGCAGCTCAGAAACCACCACCCACCACAAAAGACAGACAGAGGCGGAGGTGTCGGCTGGGGCAGAGGGAGGCCTGAGCTGCGTCAGGGCGGGCTGGGTCGGAGGTGGCCATCTGCCGGGGTCAGGACTCGGGCACCCTGGGAAGGTGCCCAGGGAGCGGCTCAGTGTGAAGGGAGGAAGGGCTGCCGGCCCCCAGAGCCGACTTCCCTGACCACAGTCATCATGGGTTTCAGGCTGCTTTGTTTCCCTCTGGGGCTTCCCTCGGAATTCCCAAAAGTGCGCCAAGAATGCTGGACAAAGGTCACCACAGCCCAGGCCCAGGCCAAGTCCTGCAGGGGAAGCCACAGGTATGGACTTGCCTCCAGGGTTGTCTGGGGGGAGAGCACGAGCAAGTCCCACCCAGGCGAGTCCGCTGGAGCCTCAGAAGCAAAGGCGGGGGGAGGTGGGCCGTCACCTTGAGGGATGTCCCTGGACAGATGCGCCCACCGAGGCCGCTGGTTTCCCACCAACACAACAATCTCAAGAGCTCCGGTTTCCGGTCCTCTCCCTCCCCCAGAATGGGAGCCGATTCCATAGCAAAGGCCTGGGGCACCACCAGGGGCTTGTCAAGGCTCTAATTCCCCATAATTGTTTCTACAAATGCCTTCTCCCTTGAGCCAGGCCTCCCTCACCCCTCCCGCCTCTCACCCAGTGTCTATGAACCCCCATGGCACCCGTGCTCAGCCAGACATCCTCCCCTTCTCTTCTGGTGGCTGTGGATGGATGGACAAATGGATGGGCAGCGGGGGTGGGAAAAGCCAGAGAGGGAACCCACTGCCCGGGCCAGTGACTCAGACGGGGAGGAATGGAAGTGGCTGCCCGGGAGGGGCGGGGGCCCAGGCAGGCCACCCGGCCAAGCCACTGGAGCCTCGGCCTGCAGAGTGGAAAGAATAACAGAAGGCAGGCAGCCGCCGAGGCAGCCGTCCGCACAGGGATGACGCCAAGGTGTGTACTTTATATCAGGCGGGGGGGGGGGGGCAAAAGAGGACGTCATCTCCCAGCCGCCTGGCATTTCCACTGGGCCTCAGCTTCACTCTGGGAAATGCCCAATCCTGGCGTGAGGTGCTGGACGGGGCCGGCCCAGACCACCCCCCACACACCCCAGCAGCCTGTGCGTGCACCTGCCCGGCCTCAAAGAGAACAGAGTACCTTTTCCCAGCTGACTTTAGCTGCAGTGGCCTCTCACCTGCTTCCCGCTGACCAGCTCTTCCACACACTTGGCAAATACCTGCTGAGCCATGGAATCTGAAAACCCCTCCTGGAAGCCATGGCCCAGAGGGGGAAGGGCCCTCCCGAGATCACAGTGAGGGCGTGACTGGCCACACCTGAATCCCCTTCCTCCACCCACTCGCAACCCCACGGAGCAGCCCTGGATCAGCCTCGGTGGGCTCCGGATTTGCCCCAGGGTCCCACAGGGGACCCTCCTCTCCGGCCCCAGTTTCTGCGGAGGGCAAGGCAAGCTGTTGCAGCTACTCTGGTTTGTCCTCCGCCTGTCTCAGGCCCCTGGAGGTCCTTCCCTCTCAGGCCTAGGAACCCAGGACGGACACAGCAGCCGGCTCAGGGGGCCCAGGGCCAGAGCAGACCCAAGCCAAGCCTCCCATTCCCCGCCAAGGCCACGTGTGTCCTCCGAGGCTGGGAGGGAGAGCAAACACATCAGCACCACAGCCTTGGACCCCTCCCTGCCCTGGGAGAAGGACACAGAAAGGAGGGACAAAGGGAGGGGATGGCCCCCACGCCCAGCCTGCCCACCCGCCGGCTGCCTGGCACCAGGGCGTGCAGAGGGAGGTGCCCACTCCCAGGCACCCTGGCAGTGACCATGGGCTCCCTCCCCCGCTGACCTTCAGATATATCCGCTCCTGCCACCGGCCCCGCCCCCTCAGCCGTCCCTGCACCCACCCGCTGGTGTTACAGTAACTTTTGGGTGAAGGACTTGGATTGGCAGAACAAAGGCTCTGTGCCCGTGCCAGGGGCAGAGCTCCAGCAGCAGGCGGCCTGGCCGAGCCACCAGCCATCCCATCCAGTGCAGGCTGGAGCCTCTGGCCCTGCACTGGGCCTGGGGAAGGCGACTGTGTGGCTGGAGGCTGTGCCTTAGTCCAAAGGGCTCCTGCAGCCAGCACGGCTGGCCGTCCCCAGAACCACCACCATGAGCCCTCAGGCCCCGCCCACCTGCTGAGCCACCTTCTGGCCTTGCCATCCGGACACAAACCCGGGAGGCACAGGGTTTCCCAGAGGAGTGTGATGACACAAACCCGGGAGGCACAGGGTTTCCCAGAGGAGTGTGATGACCCTAGGCCTGGCCCCTTCCCCCACTCCAGGACGGGCCCAGAGGTCAGATCAGGAAGGGGCAGAAGGTGGGCAGGGAGGGCTGCCTGACTTCCACCTCCAAGCCCTATCTCCCCACCTCAGCCCCAGGCACAGAAGGTCCCCCCGCAGGGGTCTGAGAAGAAGGCGCCAGACAGCCCGCTCCTGGGCCTCACCAGTCCAGGGCCTCCAGGCTAAGTGTATCCCCCAAGACACTCTCCAGACTCCTCAGGGTCACTTCTGGGGGCGTCCTGAGATCGCTGGCCTCTTGGTGCATGGATGCCCAGCCCTATCACCAATCCTGGTGCGTGAGGCTGGGCATCAGAGGCATCTGGAACCCTTCCGTGACTCCTCGTGTCTCCGACAACCCTCTCGCCCCCATCTTTCTAACCGGACGCCATCCACCTCAGCCTCTCCACACACGGAGAGAGATGGGGGTCTCTCCTGCCGTCCCTCAGAGACACCCCAGGCCTGGGCGGGGGAGGGGCAAGCCGGGAGGGAGGGAGTCAGAGGCCTGGCTGCAGGGACACAGCCCGGTTCCCGGAGATGATTCTGTGAGACTGGGCAAGGCTTTCTGGACCTTTTCCCTGGCAACCCCACCCCTGCTGGCCCAAGACCACCAGGGCAGCCAGGGCAAACACCTGGAGTGCAGCAATGGCAGCGAGAGCCCCTTCCCAGCACATCTGGTCAGACCTCCCAGAGACGGGGTGGGCCCCAGGCCCCAGTGGAAACAGTGACGCTCTAGTTCCCCACGAGCGGGGCCCCAGCACACCTGGGCCCCACTTCCTGCACGTACCTCCCAACTGGGCCAGACTGGGCCCGGCAGCCCGTGCTCCTGCCAGGCCCCTGATGGCAGCTCGGGCCGGACAGGTAGTGCGTGGCGCCCGGCAGCCCCCACCCTGGCCACACTGAGTCCACTGGGTCTTGGATCCGGCAGCCTGGATATTCTCTCCAGGACCAACATGGATACTCGGGAACTGTGGCCCTGAGGGTTCTCGTCCCCCTCAGGTCAGACGCTACTTCTTGAAGCAGGGATCAAGCTTCTCCATGCTCTGCTCCTAACCCCAGGGCTTCTGTGCAATTCAGTAAACTCTGGTGTATGGATCAATGGAGGGAGATTTGGGGAGAAGGATCCTTTTGCCTAGCTGACCGCCCGCTTGCTGTCCCTCGTGGCAAGCCCACGAGGACACGCGGAGGGGCCTCTGCATTTGGCTCTGAAGCCTCTGGCCAGATGAAAGGGCTGGTGGTGATTCCTCACTCCCAGGGAGCTAGAGGGCCACTGCTGGAAATAGAGAGACCATGGATGCCCTGAAACCCTCCCAGCCCCGCCCATCCCTCCTTCCTTCCCTCTGGACTCCTCCCGCCCTGTTCCTCTGTGCTCTCCCCTTCCCTCTCCCACCCCCCCTAAACGAACAATGCAGGCCAAATCCTCTGAGCTTTTCAGGCAAGCCATTCCCACCCAGCCCCTGGGGGCCCAAGGCCAAGTCAGGCGGAAGACAGGTGGGAACGCAAGGCGACAGTCTCACCCCAAAGCCCTCTGCACCCCAAGGTCTAACACTCTGGTCCCAGCAAGCCTCCTTCCTCCTCCCAGCACTCTCCATCCACCCCACCTTCTGGCAGACCAAGGGGGCAGGGCCCAGCAGAACTAGACCCTGGTGCTGGGAAACAACTGTTCCCATGGACGCCGAAGTCCCGTGTGCAGACCCTACCCTGCTTTTCCTTTGCTTCCTGGCCTGGGTCAGGTCTCTATCAACTTCTCTAGGCTTCAGGGTCCCCCTCGGTGAGAAGGGACCAGTAATTCCTTTCGTGTCAAAGCCTCTGTAAAGATGAAATGCGGAAGCAGCCGCCTCCTCTGGAGCCCAGTTCCTGAGTCTGGGCGCTCTCCTCACTCCCGGGAAAGGGCCTTTGGGGGAGTCACGAAGACGGGGGGGGGGGGGGG
>NW_007036708.1:682628-683228 GCF_000164805.1 Carlito syrichta
GCGAACAGTCATCCAACACATTCGCGAAGCCTTCCTTCCTGAGCCGCAGCCCTCTCCCAGCCGCTCCCCAGAACACCTCCCCCCATCCGCTCCCAAGCTGTGCTAACTGCTTCCAGCTCCAAGCGAGGCAGATGGAAGGGATGACTTTGGGAGCCCCTTTCCAGTTCCTGAAATACACGCTTTATTAGGGAGCTGGAGGGGGGGAGGGGGCGGGGACACACGCAGACCAGTCTCCTCGGGCTGGTTTTTCCTTTTGTTGGCCACGAAGAGTTACCCTTCGCAGGCTGGCCAGAGAACATCGGATGCTGCAGGACGCGTCGGAGAGCAGCACCACGCCCGCGCTCGCCAGGACCACCGCGCACACAGACTTCTGGGGGAGGCAGCCCCGGCCCCCGCGCCGCCCCCTCCCTTCCCCCAGGTTTCAAACCTGGGCGAGTCCTCTGACCCAACGGAAAAAGATGGAGTGGGGGAGGTCGCACAGCCTCCCGCCCGGCGGCTCCCAGCCCGCAGCCCGCGCCACGCCCGCCGGCTCAGCTTTCGGGTTACTGCAGTTCAAACAGCACGTGCCGCCCGCGCTCCAGCCCGGCGGCGGCGCAGCCG
>NW_007036708.1:683531-684165 GCF_000164805.1 Carlito syrichta
GGGATTCCCGGGGGAAACTTGGCGAAAGGGGGGACGCCGGCCAAGGGTGCCGCCCCCTCGTTTTCCGGTGCTCCGGAGCCCGGCAAGGACGGGCGGCGAGCACGCCGGACCCCGAACGTTGCAGCGCGGTCCGAGGCGCCGTGGGGCCCGGTGGTGCCCACGGCGCGGGAGGTCAACGGGAGCCCGAGAGGAGGCCGGTGCGGGCCCTGGATCCGGGCTCGAGGCCGTGTAGGCGGGGAGCGGTGGGGTCCTCAAACACGGCGTGCAGAGCGGGACGCGGACTCGGGAGGGGACATTCGCGGGCTCCGCGCTCTCACCCCGAGGTGGGGGTGGGGTGGTGCACGGGAGAGGAGGGCCAGCGGTCTCACCTTGCGCTTGTTGCGGTGGATGTCGCCGATGGAGTTGGACACCGTGTTGGGGCCCAGCAGCATGCGCGTGCTGCGAGGCCACTCGGTGCTCACGAGGTGGTGCTCGCCCATGAGGATCTTGCGCACGTTCTCCGCGCCGGTCACGCGGATCAGCGGCCTCCCCAGCAAGTGCGTCTTGAACACGTTGCCGTACTTCTCCCTCCGCGACGACTGGAAGCCGGAGCCCTGCGGGAGCCGCACGAGGGACCGCTCTCAGGGCGCCGCCG
>NW_007036708.1:685361-686304 GCF_000164805.1 Carlito syrichta
TTCCACATGCGCCCGCGGCCCCGGCGCGCGACCGGGAACGGCTGGGAGCGCCCGCGCCAACAGGAGGGGGCTGGGCCGCGGGGGACACCACTCCACTCTGGGGCTGCAGGGTCGAGGCGAGCCCCTCCCCCTCCGCGCGGCCATTCTAGACGGCGTCGACCCCTTTAAGAAACACCGAGGCGGAGGTGGGTGCGACGGGGGGGGGCGCGGTCCCTCCCTCCGTCGGCCGTGCCCGCTCCGCCGCTCCGTCTGACCCTCCGTCTCTCCGCTCCTTCTTTTCCTCTGTTTTTCTTTTCTTTCAACACAAAAGTTGAGTTGTGAATTTTTCGAGGTCGCCGCCGCCTCGCCCCCACCCCCGCCTCTGATCTGCCTAACTATAATTAAAGTGCGTTTTTTGTGGCATTAATAAAGAGTTATTTGTCCGCCGTTTCCATGGTCTTCACAAAGAGGACTTTCATAGGGGGCGGCCGCTCGGGCCGCGAGTCCAATTTATACAAAAATGTTGTATTTTTAGCCCTGGGCTCTGTTTAGATGGCGCTCGCTGGAAACGGAGAGCCCTTGGAGGTCCCCCCGTAAAATCTGATAAATGACTCCGAAAAAATAACGCGGGGATTCAGGAGGCTCGTTAACCCCCACGGCGCCCCTCGCGCCCGCCCCGACGCCTCCTCCCTCCCCACTCGACCTAGGACCCGGGCTGGGCGGAGGGGAGGCGCACGTTTCCTCCGCCCCAACCTGTGTGCGGGTTGGACGCGAACCCCCCGCGGTGCCTGTGGGATTCGGAGGAAAGGTCAGGGGGACGGGGGAGCACAGAGAGGTCAGGAAACGGGGTGCGGGGGTGGTGACAGACCGTGGATTCCGCAGACTGGCTCTCACAAGGTGGGAGCCATTGCCCAAGTCAGTTATTTTATTTCCTAAATTCGCGGCCAAAAGCCTAGACCTCCGC
>NW_007036709.1:0-16718 GCF_000164805.1 Carlito syrichta
CTCAGCCTTCCGAATAGCCAGAATTACAGGCATGTGATACCATGCCCGGCTGATTTTTTGATTTATTGTAGAGATGAGGTCTCGCCAAGTTGCCCAGGCGGGTCTCGAACCCGCGGGCTCAGGCAATCCACTCATCTCAGCCTCCCAAAGCACGGGATTACAGGCTGAGCCACTGAGCCTGGTTTAGACCAGTCTTTTTAATTAACCAAGTCAGACAAAAAGTTAAAATTAAAAAATTTAAATGAACAGTCTTAAAGAAATATGAGAGCATGTAAGCAGTCAAACTTATGACTCACAGGCATTTCTGAGGAAGAAGAAATAAAAAATTTGGAAAATACATTTGAGGGACTAATTCAGGAAAATTTTCTTTATTATGCTAGAAATGTATACTTTCAGATGCAAGAAATTCAGAGAACACCTGGAAGATGCTATGCAAGATGACCACCGCTAGGGCATAAAATCATCAGATTATCCAAGGTCAAGGTGAAAAAAATTAGCTAAAGAGAAGTGTCAAATCATCTACAAAGAAAATTCCATCAAACTAACAGTGGACTTCTCACCAGAAACTTACAAATCAGAGGAGATTGAGGGCCTATCTTTAGCCTTCTTAAAGAAAAAAAATGCCAACCAAGAATAGTTCTAACTATGACTGAAAAAAACCTAGGAAACACTCTTATAGACATTGGCCTGGGCAAAAAGTATGACTAAGTCCTCAAAAGAAAATTCAGCAAAAATAAAAATTCACAAGTAGGACCTAATCAAACGGAAGAGTGTGAGAACAACAAAAGAGCTATCAACAGAGGAGATAGACCACGCATAGAGTGGGAGAATAGACTGCTAGCTAGATTAACCAAAAAAGAGAGACGATCCAAATAAACGTAATCAGAAATGAGAAAAGAAGGCATTACAAATGATACCACAAAATAAAAAAGACAACCAGACTACTATGAACAACTGTACACCCACAAAGTAGAAAATCTAAAGGAAATAGGTCAATTCATGGAGAAATACAACTTCTTAAGACTGAGCCAGAAATAAATAGAAATCCTGAACAAATCGCAAGCAGTGATATTAAATTAGTAATTTTTAAAACTCCCTGGAAAAAACCCAGGAGCAGATGGATCACAGCCAAATTCTACCAAAGGTACAAGGAGAAACTGAATCCTCCTGAAACTTGTTCAAAAAATTAGGAGACACGAATTCTCCCTAACTCATTCTATGAAGTCAGTAGCACTCTGATACCAAACCAGGTAAGGACACAACAACACAACAACAAGAACAACAACAGAAAACTATGGGTCAGATCCCTAATGGATAAAATGCAGAAATCCTCAACAAAATTCAACAGCACATCAAAAAGATAATACATCATGATCAATCACACCTTTATTCCAGGGAAGTAAGAATGATTCAACATATACAAATCAAAAAGTGTGATTTATCACATAAACATAATTTAAAACGATATGATTATCTCAATAGGTGCAGAAAAGCACTTGATGCAATTTCACACCCCTTCACAATAAAATTCTCAACAAAATAGGCATAGAAGGAGCATAAATATTAGAAGCTATTTATGACAAACAGCATCTACTGAATGAGGAAAAACTAAAAGCATTTTTCCTAAGAACTTGAACAAAAGTGTCCACATATACTGGATGTCCTAGCCAGAGCAGTCACAGAAGAGAAAGAAATAAAAGGCATCCAAACTGGAAACTGAAAAGTCAAAGATGAAATACAAGCAGCCAAAAAGCATATGAAAAAATACTCAACATCCCTCATCAAATGCAAATGAAAATCACAATGAGATATCATCTTACATCCATTAGAATGGCAACTATTAAACGTCAAAGTCCAGGCACAGTGGCTCACACCCGCAATCCCAGCACTTTGGGAGGCTGAGGTGGGAGGGTTGCTTGAAGTTGAGAGTTTGAAACCAGCCTAGCAACACAGTCAGGAAAAAAAAAAAAAAAGAATTAACCAGATGTGGCTATGCGCACTTGTACACTGTAGTCCCAGCTACTTGGCAAGCTGAAGTAGAAGCATCACTTGAACCTAGGAGTTTCCAGCTACAGTGATCTATGATCGTGTTGCTGCACTCCAGCCTGGGTGACAGGGTGAGAGCTTATCTCAAAAAAAAAAAAAAAGTCCACAATCCCCCTACTGGAAATACACCTGGAGGAACACAATTCACTCTATGAAAAAGGTACCATCACATACTTGTTTACTGCAGCATTATTCACAATAGCAAAAAGTGGAACCAACCATGCTGCCCATCGAAAAAGG
Source organism: Carlito syrichta (assembly GCF_000164805.1). NCBI lineage: Eukaryota > Metazoa > Chordata > Mammalia > Primates > Tarsiidae > Carlito > Carlito syrichta. Next base: position 2,287 of record NW_007036709.1, read on the forward strand.
ACTGGATAAAAAAAATGTGGTACATATACATGATGGACTATTACACAGCCATAAATAAGGGCAAAATTATGAACTTCACAGAAACTTGGATTGGCTTAGAGGTTATAATACTAAGTGATCTATCACAGAAACAAAGAACTAAATGTCACATTTTCACTCATAAGTGGACCTTGAACAACTATCATAATGCTATAAGAAAGGGATTGGCAGTAGTGGGAATCTGCCCTGGGAGGGAGCGGCATACCTCATTAACAAGGATACCTGCATAATGAACATTTGTATACCAAACCCTGTATTGTACCCCTCATATTCAAAATAAAAACAATTTTTAAAATAAGTCAAAAAGTAACAGCTTTGGTGAAGATGCAAAGAAAAGGAAACTCATATACTGTTGGCAGGAATGTAAATTAGTAAAACTTCTATGGAAATAGTATGGAGATTCATCAAAGAACTAAAAACAGAACTATAAGTTGATCTAGCAATCTCACTCTTGAATATATGTCCAAAGAGGAAAAAAATCATTATATAAAAGAGACATGTACACATGTGTGTTTATTCCAACACTCTTCACAAAATCAAAGACATGGAATCAATCTGTGTCCATCAACAAATGATTGGATAAAGAAATATGGCATACACACACATATAATGGAATACTACTCAGCCATAAAAAAATGAAATCATGTCTTTTCCAGCAACATAGATTAAGCTGCAGGCCATTATCCTAAGTGAACTCAGAAACAGAAAATCAAATGTCACATGTTGAAACTTATAATTGGGGACCAATTAAATATATATATGCGGACAGAGATTGTGGAAGAATAGACACTGAAGACTCAGAAAGATCAAGGGTGGGTGAAGAAAGATGATAAATTACTCAATGGGAATAATGTACAATATTTTGGTAGTGGTTACACTAAAAGCTCATACTTCAACAGTACTCAATATATTCATGTATCAAAACCACACTTGTACCCCCAGGTTTATACAAATAAATAAAAAAGAAAACAATTAGAACAATTTGTGCTCCTCAAGGCATATTCCCAGAAAGAGAACCATTGGATCATATCGAAGGTAAATTTCTAGTTCCATTAGATATCATCACACTATTTTCCATAGAGGTTGGACTAGTTCATATTCCCACCAACAGTGTAGAAGCGTTCTCTTTTCTCTGCACCTACACCAACATCTGGTTTGTTTTGTTTTTTTAGTTAATGATTTCCATCCTTGAGGTGGTATCTCAATGTAGTTTTGAATTGCATTTCTCTGATAGCTAGTGAAGCTGAGCATTTCTTCATGTATCTGTTGGTTGCCCATACATCTTCTTTTGAAAAATGTCTACTCATGTCCGCCACCCATTTTTAAATACAGCAGGTTTTTTGGTTTTTTTCCTTTAGGCTCATTTGAGTTCCTTGTGGATCCTGGATGTTAACCTTTGCCAGATACACAATTAGCAAATTTTTTCCCCATTTTGTAGGAGGTCTCCCCATTCTCACTTCTCGGCAAATGGAATTGGAGACAATCATTCTTAGCAATCTATCACAGAAACAAACAAAGAGCCAAATACCACATATTCTCACTCATAAGTGGGACCTGAACACTAATCACAAAAGCTCAAGGGAGGGATTGACAGCTGCAGGACACTGCCAGGGAAGGGAGGAAGGGGAGGACATGTAATAACACAAAAGGTACCTGATCCTAAACCAGGGAGAGTGAGGACCCGTTAGAGGACCAAACTTCACCTGTACATACATTACTTATGTACCTCATCTTGACTTGTACCCCATATCTTTATAATAAAATAAAGTAAATAAATATTAAAATGTATGTAATGGCTTTTAAAAAAGAAACATAACACTCAGTAAAAAATAAAATAAAATCTATTTATGCCCCACACTGGCACCTCCAATGTTTGGGCATAATCACACTGATAACGTTGCTGTGTCTATCCTGTAAATGCTGTAGTAAATATAGATGCCCAGATAAATGTGATCATATAATTGTAAGAGAGGCTTAACAAAAGGCAAGGAAGTGGGCTGTGTAGTAAAGAAATAACCAGACCCAAGGTGAGGTCTCATTTTTACCCTCAAGTACTGGGAGGGGATCTCCATGCCCTTGGAATGTCATGCCTGGCAGGAGTGTCTCTGCTTACTTGGAAGCTTGCCTACTGAATGTTCTAACATGATGCCTTATGACTGAGGCTGTGGGACACAACATATGAATTCTGACATCTGGAAGAATTGTAGACTAAGGGGACAAGTCTGAATTATAGGAAATAACTAGCCATGAGGAGTATGTGATCCTTCCCCAGTCAAATGCAGGTCAAAAAGACTTGAATAAGCTTCCCTGGTTTATCGTGTTTCACAAGTACTGTCAAATATTGATGGTAGAAAAGTAATGCATTTATGACTCTGCAGAGAGAAAACAATTAGAAGCTTTACATATGGCACCTTTACTAGACTCTCCTCTTCCTGTTTATTTCCTTGGCTAATTTTAACTTGTATATTTCCTTGCAATATATTGCAACTGTAAGCATAACGCCTTTTAGTGAATTCCACGAGTCTTTCTAGTGAATTATTGAACCTAAGGGTAAATATCAAATAATGGAGTGGCTAAGAGCTCTGAACACTAATAGTGAAGAAATAATAAACTTGATTTTAGGAAGAAGGATATTTCAGAGAAGCAGAAAATCAAATGACACACAGGCTTCTCTGTCAATACTTCACGCATCAAGTCTCAATATTTCCTGCTCCTGGCAGCCTTCAGGGATCATGAAAAAAGTAAGAACCCCTTCTTTGCATAACTGAAAAAGCCTCTTTGGAGACATTCATAAAACAATTGTAATTGCCTTTAGTAATTAGCAACTAGGGGAAAAGTTTATCAGAAATGATATCATCTCCCCAAGACTTCACTGTCATTACTGCTACAGGTGAAATAATTGCAGTTCTGAGGGAAGAGGAGGTCACAGAATCAAAAACCTTAATCTCGGATCTGGCTGCCACCCCCACCCCCACACACAGTTCTGGCTGTCCTGATCTTCTCACTGAGCAACTATCCTGGCAGTGAGAAGGAGCCAGGTGAGTATCTCAGTCTGAGAGGCCAGTCTGCAAGGAAAGAAGTCTGAGTGAGTACTTGTGTCTGTAAAAGGGATTCCTCCGGGCAAGATACAAAGCCAGTGACAAAGCCAGTCAGGAACAAGGACTATTTTTTTATATATATGAGCTGAGCCAGGAAAGAGAGACGAGTGTCCTAAATCATATACCTATCTTTGATGAATACAAATTTAATTTAACAAAATGTTTACCTAGGATGATTGTTGATGAATAGCCCCAGTGGTAATTAAATACTCTTTAAGGTGCTTAAGGATTATAGTAAATAAATGTTTCCTTTGTTCACATAACCGTGCCTGAATCCTAAAGAAAATTTGTGGTAATATTAGACTATTGTATGTTTATAACATTTTCATGTTTATCCCAAAGAGTAGGATGGAAATAGAATTACCTCATCCTGTGATGAAACATGCGTCCGATACTGTTTCTGGAATTTAAAAATGTGTTTTTAAAAAACCTGTGTATACATGATGCACTTAATGAAGACAATAATTGCCCTCTACTGAAAACACGTGGCTCTGATGATTATGCTGAGACTGCTTTCCTTCTTAAAGTTAAGAAAACAGCATTTAAGAGAAACGTCATTTTATTTGTTTGTTTGTTTGTTTTGAGTCGGAGTCTCACTTTCTCACCCAGGCTGGAGCACAGTGGCATGCTCACAGCTACCACAGCCTCGACCTGCTGGGCTCAGGTGATCCTTCCACCTCAGCCTTCCAAGTAGTTCAAAATACAGGCATGCACCACCAAACCCAACTAATTTATTTATTTATTTATTGTAGAGACGAGGTCTCACTATGTTGCCCAGGCTGGTTTCGAACTCCTGGGCTCAAGCCATCCTCCTGCCTCAGCCTCACAAAGTGCTCGGGTTACAGGTGAGTCTCCGCGTCCGGCCAGGAAAAGGTCACTTTTTTAAAATTATGGTGTACAGACAACAGTTGTTAGGATCAAATATATCTTGTGTTATTGAATCTGGTTTTTAAAAAAATTATGTATAGGTCTTTATCAAACTATTTATTTTATTTGAGTAAGAATGCCTGAGATCTATCTACCCACTTGAAATTTTAAGTGGTCACTGCAATATTGTTTGCTCCAAGTACAATACTGTATAGCAGATCGTTAGAAGCTATTAATCTTGCTTACCTGAGATGTTATATCTGTTAATTAGCAACTCCCCATTGAATCCTCCCCCAACCCAGGTTCTAGCAACAACTTTTCTACTCTCTCCTTCTGTGGGTTGACTATTTTCCATGACAGATATAAGTGAGATTAAGCAGGATGTGTCCTTATCAGACTGTCTTATCTCACTTAGCATAATATCTCTCATGTTCATCCATGTGGTGAGTAATGCAGGCTGTTCTCTCCTATCATGGCTGAATGATATTCCACTGTATGTATACATCACAGTTGCTTTAACCATGTGATGGCCATTTAGGTGGTTTCCACTTCTTGTGAATAGTGCTGCAATGAACATGAGAGCTGTAATATTTTGGGGAACTCTAATTTTTCTTCTTTTGCAGAAGGGCTCAGAAGTAGAATTGCTGAATTAGGTGGTCATTCTCTTTTTATGTCTGAAGACCATCTATACTGTTATTCATAGAGACTGCACCATTGTCCATTTCCAGCAACAGTGCACAAGGGTTCCATCTTCTCTGCATTCGTCACCTTACTTGTTATCTTTGGTTTTTGCTAGGAGACATCATGACAGATGTGTAGTGATGCTTCGCTATGGTTTCATTTGTATTTCTTACATGATCAGCTAGGTTGAGTACTTGAATATATCTGTTGGGTATTTGTGTGGGTGCTTAGGAGATATGTCTATTCAAGTTTTTAGGCTACCTTTTATTTATTTATTATTGATTATAGAGATATGGGGTACAATTCAGGGTTAGGTATATAAACATTGATCATGCAGGTACCCTTGTTGATGAGGTATGGCCCTCCCTCCCCTAGCAGTTTCCCTCAACTGCTAATCCCATCCTCCCTCCCCTGATAGTTGTCCACTACTGCCGATAGCTTTCTTATAGCATTATAATTGTTCAAGGTCAGTTTATGAGTGAGAACATATGGAACTCAGTTCTTTGTTTCTGTGATAAATCACTGAGTATGATCGACTCCAAATCCATCCAAGTTGCTGCAAAGTCCATATATTTGTCCTTCTTTATGGCCGCATAATATTCCATTGTGTATATGTACCACATTTTTTTTATCCCATCCAGCTTCGATGGGCAACATGGTTGGTTTCATGTTTTGCTATTGTGAATAGAGCTGCAACAAACATACGTGTTCAGGTATCTTTTTTGTAGAATGATTTGAGTCCTCCAGGTATATTCCCAATAGGGGAATTGCTGGGTCATATGGAAGGTCAATTTCTAGTTCTTTCAGAAATCACCACACTGTCTTTCAAAGAGTTTGTACTAGTCTGCATTCCCACCAGCAGTGTAGAAGCATTCCTTTTTCTCCACATCCTCGCCAGCATCTGTTGTTTGTTTTATTAATGATGGTTAGGCTACCTTTTAATGCGGTTATTAGTTTTTGTGGTAGCTTATGTTTTGCTCTTGAGTTGTAGAAGTTCATTTCGCTATAATTTCAACATCTATAATGCTGAAGATTTTATTTTCTTCTGATTCCATATTATATGTCTCTTGAATTTCAATATATTTCAGAAATTTCACTTGACTCTTAATAGTTTCAAATAACTTGTGCATTAACATATTGATTAATACACAGTAATATATTCATCATAATATAGTTGTAGCCTACACTATTTTGTTACATATTGGTATTTTACATATTATAGTTTAGGAACATAGTGATATTGTTCAATCATGTATTTAATAGACACCCTTATAATTTTCCTCCTATTATGTCCTCTAATGAGTCTTTCTGATACAAAAATAATATTGAGCCAATCTTGCATTTAGTAAGTTCAACTTGTATATGAGTCTGTTTACTTTAGGATTACATTGTAACTAGTGCATTTTCATTTTATTAGGATCTTGAAGGCTTTATTCACTATTTATATTGTCTATACAGTAAATCTTTAATCAGAAATGGAACACTATTTTGGTCACTATTATAAAATAAAGTATTGGTGACCTAAAGTAAAATATCACAGTCAACAAATTATAGGTCTGGATTATTTGAAATACAACTGACATGGATGGATTGTTACATTATCACAGTCACTAGGATGCTGTCTTTGCAATAATGCTAGTGCAGTTCAAGTCTGCACTCTACTCCTAATCAGTGTAAATGTAGAAACATCACTTAACTTTCCAATGTCTAATTTATCCTTGTCTTTATAAAAAAATTGTGCCAGTCAATTCATCATACAGTTATGAAAATCAAAGAATATAACATACATATGGCATTATAGCAGTAATTTATATATGACACCTGCTACTTCAAGGTTATACATTCAACTGTAGAAAACCTCTTGACAAAAAATAAACTTAAAGTTAACATTTCTCAGTGGGATAGTGGAATTTCAGTTGCTATGATCAATGTAATCCACACCCCATGGTCTCTGTAGGATACTCTGGGTTACAAGATGAATATTAGTCACTGAGAACTGGCAAAATGGACTCTAGTGATTTGGAAATAGGAATGTCTACTATCACAGAGTGTGGTTGAAATTATGGAGAATTTCTGTCTTCTTTAGCATGTGTCTTCCTTTAGTAAATGGAGTGCAGGTTAAGGTCCACAGACTTTATTCTCAAGCACTTGATTATAGCCACTCTTTGCTCATTCTGTTTAAAGGCATCCCCAAGACACTCTTCTGTATACAGCACCAAGACAACGGAAGATTTTGCATTGAAGAAGTTTCTTAATGATTTTGAATTCAATTTTTTTCATTCTCACAGAGTTGGCAGGATATGACCATTGGAATGACCTGTATTTTTCTCAAGTCATCATGACAAGTTCCATGAATAACCAGGTATGTGCACTTAAAATAATTTTTTCTCAAGAATATTGGACTTTCCATTTCCCTTTATTGGACCTTAGATATGGTGGCAAATATGATTTTTCCTATGTTTATGATTTTAAAATAGATCATCAAAAAGCTTCACAACCAAAAGATTTAAAATACTGTTCTGCTGAATTACATGACAAGAAGAGCCAATTTATACAACACTTTTATTTTTCCTGATGATATTTGTTAGGACTAATAATCTGTGCCTATGGTTTGATAGGTTTTTTTCCAGGACAGACACAAGAAGATTGCACACATTCCTGTTACCAACAACTTCCCCAGATGCTTCTGACTTAATGGTAATACATATTTTTAACAAGTTAAGATTATAACCTTCACAGGCTGTAAGATACAGCTCATTGGAATTTCACAATAGAACATATCTCTTTATGTAACACGTATATCAGGAAACAGAATATTAGCAATTCCACAAAAGCTTCTTCTCTCCCCTCAAAGTCACTACCCCCAAGGCTGTAGTTCTGTTGGGCATATTTGTAGAAGTAGAACTGTTGGTACATTTGTTTATATCTATGCTAATATTTTAGAGGTTATATTACATTTGTCTGTTTGGTACTTTATGTAAATGAAACCAGCATACTTTTTTTCATATCTGGTTTTTATGTCTAGTATATAAGAATTATTTTGTGAAGATATCTTTATTTTTGTATGTTATTGATAGCACACATTAGTATTGCTTTACAGAATTCTTTTTTCTTTTTTTTTTTGAGTTGGAATCTCACTCTGTCGCCCAGGTTGGTGTGCAGTGGAACACTCATGGCCACCCCAGCATTGACCTGCTGGGCTCTAGTGATCCTTCTGCCTCAGCCTTCTAAGAAGCCAGACCTACAGGCACGCACTACCATTTCTGGCTAATTTCTGATTTACTGTAGAGATGAGGTCTCACCAACTTACCTGGGCTGGTCTCGAACCCGCGGGCTCAGGCAATCCACTTACCTCAGCTTACCAAAGTGCTGGGATTACAGGGTGAGCCACCAAGCCCAGTCGCTTTACAGATTTCTGTTGCATGAAAATCAAACAACTGATTGAATAATTTTACTGTCAATGGGTATCTGGGTGATTTTGGGTGTGGGCCTATTATGAGTATGGAATAGTGCCACTATGTAAATGTGTAAATTTTCTTTTGGTGGTACACACAGGAATGTCTGTTGGGTAAATATATAGAAATATATAGAGAAATGAACTTATTTTAACAACCTGATATCTGGTAAGCATATGTACATACTACCAAGTAGTTTTCCAAATCATTTGTTTCTTCTTACCATCGCCTACAATTTATAAGTTAGTATTTCTCACATACTTGCCAAATTGATCTTTATTGTCATTTTCTTTTATTCATATTTTTCTTTTCTTTTTCCCTTGTTTCTTGTTTGTTTCCTTCTTGAGTTGAGGTCTCATTCTGTCACCTAGACTGGAATGTCGTGGAATGATCACAGTTCACCACAACTTGAACTCCTGAGTTCAAGCAATTCTCCCTCTTCAGCCTCTTGAGTAGCTAAGACTTTGGGCAAGTTCCACCACACTTGGCTAATTTTTTGAATATTTGTAGAGGCAGGCTGTCACTCTGTTGCCCGGGCTGGTCTCAAACTTCTGGGCTCAAGCAATCTTCCCACCTCAACCTCCCAAAATGCTGGGTTATAAGCATAAGCCATCACTCCTGGCCTTTCTTGTCATTCTCATTTGAGCTTTCTGGTAGTGTATTATGGTAGCTGATATTGGTTTCCTTTGAATTTTCCTGATTACTAAGGATAATGAATACTCTTCACAAATTCAAAAGCCACTAAATAACATCCTTTCTAGGATTTCAGATGAAATATTTTGCCTACTTTTTACAATTTCTTCTGTGGTCTGCGAGAGTTCTTTATGGTGAGCACAAGTCTTTGTCTTTCTCTCTGTGTACACACAAATACACACACCCACGTATGTGTTTTGACGAGATTAAACAGTTTTAATACAATCTGTCATTTATTTTGTATAGTCAATCTATTTTGCTTTTGTGAGAAATATTTTCTTTTTAGACTACAGATATATTGTTTTCCCCCAGATATTTATAACTTATGTTTAACAATTAGATCAGCAACGCATGCAGAATTTATTTCTTGTATAATACAGATAACGTTTGAGATTTTTCTTTTTTTCAATATGACTGGGATAAATTTCAGATTTTTCTAAAATTATTGCATTTTGCTTTCTTCCTATTCGCCCTCACTTTCATTGCTTCCCCCAGGTTAATGCCACCCCATCCTCAATGTTGTCTTCTCCATTAAATATACTGGAATTGTTTGTGTCTCCTTTTATCTGTTGAAGTTTTGGAAGTCTCACAAGAGCACACCACCAATGCTATTTTTGTTGTCAAAGCTCATTCACAAGTCTTTTTGCTCAGATCAATGATAGTTATAATTTAAAGAAAACGATGGTGAATGACAGAACAGCCTCCAGGGATGTGGTAAAAGGAACGATCTTCTTATTACAGACAACAGTTGGAATCCTGGGCATTTTCTCTCTTCTTTGCCATTACCTCTTCCTTTCCCATACGGAATTCAGATTGAGGTCCACAGATTTGATTCTCAAGCACCTGACTATAGCCAACTTCTTGGTTCTTCTCTCTAAAGGAATTCCCCAGGTGATAGTAGCCTTTGGGTTAAAATATTTCCTCAATGATTTTGAATGCAAACTTGTTTTGTATATTCAGAGAGTGGGCTGGGGAGTGTCCATTAGTACCACCTGTCTCTTGAGTATCTTTCAGACCATCATGATTAGCCCCATGAATACCTGTTGGAAGATTCTTAAAGTAAAAGTTCCAAAGTATATTGACTCCTCTGTTTCCTCTTGCTGAATTCTACACACGACAATCAATTTTATTTTTCCCACCTATCTTTCATGCTGGTCAGGCAAATGGAGTTCCCAAAATAGCACAAAGCAAAGAGATTTGGGATACTGTTCTGTAGTGTACCATGAGAAAATCATTAGCTCAATCTACACATCATTAATAATGTTCCCTGAAGCTTTACTTTCTGTGTTCGTAATCTGTGCCAGTGGCTCTATGATTTTCACCTTGTGCAAGCATAAGCAGCGAGTCCAACACATTCGTGGGACTAATAATTCCCCCAGGTCCTCTCGAGTCCAGAGTAACCAAAAGCATCCTTGTCTTGGTGAGCACCTTTGTATTTTTTTATACCCTCTCCTCCATCTTTCACATTTCTATTGCTTTTTTCCTTATTCTCAGTTGGTGGTCAGTGATCACCTCTGACCTAATTTCCATGTGCTTTCCGACCATCAGACCCTTTCTGCTCCTGAGCCATGATTCCACCATATCCAGGTTCTGCTTGGTTTGGATAAGAAATACAAAATCCCCTCATCTAATCAGAAATATGTAAGTTGTGCATTTTTGCACACTGTTCAGTTGTTTAGTCACTCAACACCCTCAAAGTCAATAGAGAATCTTAAGGAAAAGCCACATGTCTTTCAAGGGTAGACTCTACTGAATATTAGGTTTTGTTCAGCTGGTTAAATGTGAATCTACATAACCATATTGGAGGTAAATAAAGCAGGTTGGCCTAAGTTTGATACACCACATCCTGTTGACATTAGTTTTAATGAAGTATTCCTTGAAATAAATTACACATATTTGGTCCTACCTCATGCATCTGATTTATCAGAATGGTTTACTAAGTGGTTTTACTCATAGAAAAATTGCTGAAAGTGAATACAGTGAAAAAATGAGTGGTGTATATTGTTGGTAGACAGTTTTATGTGAATTTTCAGTATTTGTGTCTCTTTTTTTAGTCTTATAAGTCTATTGTGTCTTTGGATCTAAGGCGAGTCTCCTCTTTCAGGAAGAACATAACAGTATTTCTATTTTACATTCTGAAAATCTATGTCTTTTGTTTTGAGATTTAAATTCATTTACCTTTAAAGTATTCATGAATAAAGTGGGACTTACTTCTCTCATTTTTCTATTTGTTTTCTATATCTCTTATAGCTATTATGTCTCATGTTTTGCATTATTGTCTTCTTTTAATTTTTGTTAATTTTTTGCGAGAATAATGATTATTTTATTACTATTTTTTCTTTTGTTTTTTATTTGCATATTCTATATATAGCTATAATGATTTTCTTTGTGGTCAACATGGGAAGTATATTTAGCATCACAAATTTATAGCATTCTAATTTAAATTCATTCTAGCTTAACTCAATAACACATAAGAACTCTATCCTGTATGACTGTGCCCCACCTCATTTCAGTTAATCATGTCACAAAATTATAATTTTATATACTATGTACAAAAACATATGGTAATAAACTAATAATTTGTACACATTGGTCTTCAAATTAGGCAGAAAACACAATATGGAGTTATGAAACAAAGTGGAAGGATCACCTGCACCCAGGAAGTTGAAGCTGCAGTGATCCGTGACAGTGATTGCACTACAGCACACCAACCTGGGTGACAGAGCAAGACCACAACTCAAGAAATAAAAATCAATAAAATGAAACAACTAAAGTGTACTGCTTGATTGTTTAAAAAAAATTTATACCACCACCAACACGTATCACCCATTGATTCCGAATGAATTCTTAACATAAACTTTTAAAGTTTATTGATATTTTGGAAGAAAACAAGGGAGAACATCTTTGAAATCTTATAATAAGAAAGTCTTTGCACTGGATACAAAAATTGTGGTACGTATACAAGATGGAATACTATGCAGTCATAAAGAAGAACAAAATCATGAACTTCACAGCAACTTGGATGGACCTAGAGTCTATAATTTTGAGTGATCTTCCACAGAAACAAAGAACTGAGTATTACATGTTCTCACTCATAAGCAGACCTTGAAAAATTATCATAGTACTATAAGAAAAGAATTGGCAGTAGTGGGAAACTGCCGGGAGGGGAGCCGGGGAGCAGGATTGGCAGTAGTGGTAATCTGCCTGGGGAAGCAGGGGGGACACACCTCATCGACAAGGGTACCTGTATAATGAACATTTGTATACCTAGCCCTGAATTGTACCCCACATCTTTAAAATAAAATAAATTATAAGAAAAAAAGATAAAAATTGAAACGAAAAGTTAAAATCAATATTTAACACCAAAACAAAACAAAAATCAAGAGCATTATATGTTTTCTATCCTCTCTTTTTTAATGTCTTGACTGTCACAAAGATGTAAATGACAGTCAGAAACATTCATTACTTTATTTTTCCCTTGCATTCTCCTATAGTTTTTCCAATTTTAAAAAAGCATACTAGTTGCAATATTAGGGGGGAAAGCACTTTTATGAAAGCCATGAAGATTGTACAAGTGTGTTTTTTCATGTATGTGATTGTTACAGGCTTTTTAACTTGGTCACAGTTCAGAGTTATGGGCCTTGTGACTTGCCCATAAAATCTATTGATTAAGGGTTCCCTTGAACAAAATGCACTCCAAAGAAAGAATTTGACCTGACATTGGAATAAAAAATACTTTCCTGGTGAAAAAAGAAATCTTATAATAAGAAATCCTCTGTACTGGAAAAAAAAAAGTGGTAGATATATACGATGGAATGTTACACAGCCATAAAGAAGGACAAAATTATGAACTTCACAGCAACTTGGATGGACTTAGAGTTTGTAATACTGAGTGATGTATCACAGAAATAAAGAACTGAGTATCACATGTTCTCACTCATAGGTGGACCTTGAACAATTATCATACTATAAGAAAAGGATTTTTGAAAAAAGAAAGAAAGAAAAGGATTGGCAGTAGAGGGAAACTGCTGGGGGGGCTGGATTGGCAGTAGTGAGAATCTGCCCGGGTAGGGGGGGCACACCTCATCAACAAGGGTACTTGCATAATGAACATTTGTATACCTAACCCTGAATTGTTGCCCACATCTTTGAAAAAATTTTTTTAAAAAAGAAACAGAAAAAAAATCAGAAAATGACAGCCATGTTGCATACAAGTATGCCACTAATTTTATCATAATAAACAGCAGAACAGCATCAAAAATCTTTTTTGGCTTGTGATTTTTATTGTTGTTGTTGTTGTTATTGTTGCTTTATTTTCCAGTAATGTACTTAGTAAAACTGATCTTTACAAGCACGTACAGGACCCATCTCAGGAATAGGGAGGGGAAAGTCTACGTTAGAACTTTTACTTTAAGCTCTCAGCCTGAAGTTTCTGGGGCTGATTGTGATCACCTGGAGGATACTCAATAGGCAGTACCACACCCCTACTCACTTTGTACTTCACATCTTAAATAAAATAAAATGAAATGAAAAGAAGTAGTTTATATCCAAATTCACTCATGAAAAGTTTCTGCTCAAAGCTGCCATTGTGTGGGGCACAGATTTACAGAGGAGGGTTAAGAAGTCTATAATGCTCAGTGATTTATCACAGAAACAAAGAACTGGCAACCATCCACTGATATTCAATTAAGAAAATAGCATAGGAGACAGAGCAAGATGGCAACAGCATAGGTGAACTGGTGAGATTCTATGAACGTGAGTTCCCAAAAAGGCTATCACTTCGCTACCCCCATCCCCCAGCCCACCACCAACCATGATGGGGTCAGGCCCAGGAACTTCAGTCCCACGCAAGGCCAGATATTGCGCCCCCGCCCCCCACTGCTGCCGTTCTACTCGTGTGTGGAAGTCTCCGGTCCCAGCCCCCTCCAGATCCCTCCCCGGCTGCATTGTCTCCAGCCCAGGCACCCAGCACCAAGCCGCTGGTCACACAGGGAGGCTCTGGGCGCCTGCCCCTCAGAGACGCCAGTTCCATTTCTGGCTGAAGTACTCTGTAGGGTCCCAGCGCCACTCTCGCCGCTTACAGCCTGCCCTTTGGAACTTTGGAGCTCTGGAACTCCGGGTCCACCCTGGCTGAGGCACTCAGCGTGAGACCCCAAACCGGAGGACCCAGACAAGCGGAGAAAAACAGATCTGCTTAAACTGCCTTGCCATTCTCCAGGCAGAGACTTCCATTGCCCTGCCCACCTATCAACAAACTCTACCTCATTTCCTAAGGCCAGGTATTGCAGCGTGCAGGGAAGTTTTGGATCCCTGCTCCCTCCGGCTCTCTCCCCGGCTGCATTGTCTCTAGCCTGGCACACGGCACCGCCGGTCACACAGGGAGGCTCTGAGCGCCCGCCCCTCAGAGACACCAGTTCCATTACTGGCTGAAGTACTCTGTAGGGTCCCAGCGCCACTCTTGCCGCTTACAGCCTGCCCTTTGGAACTTTGGAGCTCTGGAACTCCGGGTCCACCCTGGCTGAGGCACTCAGTGTGAGATCCCAAGCCAGAGGACCCAGACAAGCGGAGAAAAACAGATCTGCTTAAACTGCCTCGTCAT
>NW_007036709.1:17968-18801 GCF_000164805.1 Carlito syrichta
TTCTTCCCTCTTCCCAGCCCTGTGTCTCGTTCTCACCTGATAGATGGTATGTATATCTGTTTTCCCTCTCGTGCTTCTCTCTTTCTAACTCCCTATTGACCCCCCCTACCTCCATTATTTTCCTCTTCTATATGCCCCCTTTTTAAATCTAGGGACCAAGACTGCAAACTGCTGAATAGACAGACTGTAAAGCAGAGGGAAAAGTGAACAAAACCAGAAGACCCTCATAAGGAAGAACAGGTCATTGCAGAAGAGAAATAAAAGCAACCCCACCTTCCCTCAAAAACAGAATTGAAGAGGGGGAGGGAAAGGGGTAAAGGGAGAAAAATCTACAGAAATGAAGAAAAACCAAAAGAAGAGTATGGGTCTCTCCCAGACGCCTGGGAGAGCAGACACTGAGAAAATTGACTTTGGAATACAAACAATGAGAAGTCCCCAGAATGAAGGGTCTCAAAATGCAAATGTAGATATCAAAACAATAATGGAGAGATTAAAAAGAATTGAGGAGACACAAGAAGAAACTAGGAAGGAGCTGATATCTGAGATAACAGTAATAAAGAATACTGTGAATGAAATAAATAACAAATTGATAAGCATGGAAAGCAGAATTACCCAAGCAGAAGAAAGAATCTCAGAGCTTGAGGACCAAAATATAGAAAATAACCCAAACTCTTAAAACACAGAAAATAAGCTCAAAAAGACAGAACAAAACCTTCAAGAGATGAGTGACTACCTCAGAGGCCTAACCCTAGATAATCGGACTCCCTGAGGCAGAAAGAGAACAGAGACCACATGAACAAACTTTTCCACGAGATCATTCAGAAAATTTCCCT
>NW_007036710.1:0-2060 GCF_000164805.1 Carlito syrichta
GGTGCTTAATACATATTTGTTGAATGAATGAATACATGAAAGGATCAATTAATTTTACTGTCCTTTAATTAGGAAGACAGAATTCCACTTTGACCTGTTCCAGAGCTGGAAATGCATGTAGATGAGCTGAGAAATGGAAAATGAGGAACACTCTTTCACTCTCACCATATTTCTGCCATACATCTAGTTCCTAGGCCACACCATAAGAGGAAGGACAATCGCCTCCTGGTTCCAGTGGATTTTGTTTTCCTTTTTACTATAAGCAGTGTGCAGCTGCCAGTGATATAGGCAGACCCAGCAATGCTCAGCCTGCCGTGAGTTTTGCTGGGACCTGCAGTGGGTTTGCCACTCAACAGTCCAGCTTGAGGCATCTCAGTGAACTTTCTTCCCATCCAGTGGGCCATAATCACACTTCTACAACCATGTCTGAATTTCAACCTTGAGGGAGAATTCTTTCCAAGTTGGTACCTTCCATACATACTTTTCCTCAGCCCTAAAGGTAGAAGCCGAGTCCAACATTGTTGGTATCCCTCTACTATTTAGAGTTGTCTTTATTTCTGTTAGTAGCTAATAATCTTTATTAGTTACTCCTTTTAAAATTAATTTTGTTTTAGACTCTAAGGGTACATGTGAAGATTTGTTACATAGGTATATTGCAGGATGGCAAGGTTTGAGCTTCTGATGAGCCTGCCTCATCGGTGGGGAGCAAGGTACCTGATAGGTGGTTTTCCAGCCCTTGTTCCTCCTCTCTCCTTCCTCCCTTTATTAGTCCCTAGTGTCTGTGTTCCCAACCATGTACCTGTATATGTCCAATGTTTAGCTCCCATTTGATCCCTATTCATGTTAAGATTTCTCTGTTCAAGTTACCATAACATGATAAGAAAGGGATTGACCGTTGTGGGATAATGCCAGGGAAGGGAGGGAGGAGCACATAACATCAATAAGGGTACTTGATCTCAAACTAGGCAAAGTGGGAACCAAAACGAGGCCCAAACTTTACCTGTATGATGACCAGTTGTATACCTTGTTCTGAATTGTATCCCACATCTTTAAAATAAAAAAATTTTTAAAGACAAGAAAACCGAAACACTAAAAAATTAAATCACACATTCAGCTACTGTTGAGGAAAGGAATGGGGGTAAAGATAGGTTTAAAGAGAATTCAGTTATAGTCTCTCTAACTCCACATTAATTTCCAATTATCTTTATGACCTTAATTGGCATCATTGTAAAATTGACTTAGGATTAAAAATATCAGCATCTTGTTAACCAGTAAGACAACTAATAAGGCAACAAATTTTTTTGTTTCAATTCTCACCATTAGAAAAACTAGAGTATCATCATCTCCAATAAATGCCCTAAAATCAGAAAAGAGAAAATCTGCCAAAAATCTACACATAATTTACTATTAATTGTTGTTGTTTTCTTGTTGTTTTGTTGTTGAATGCTTTATGTTTCCAAGGTGTATGTTTACTTTCATTGAGAAGACGAGAGCAGTTGGAAAATTCACCTCTCTTACTTTGGTGTCAACCTTTGGACGACTTAATAAACCAATTAATTATATACATAAAAAAGATTTTCCTGTTCAGGTACTTCCTTACTAGATCTTGACTAATAATCTAGTAGTGTTGAAGATATGCATGCCATGTGGTAGACTAGATTTATGACTTGTTTCTGTTTAATCGAGTGCTATTAGAAAGTGATTTGCATCACTCCTGGGCAGAAAGTTTAAAACCGGCATGTAGTTTGCTATGTGTCTTTTGTCTATACCAAGACAATATTCCAGATAGAGAATGCTGCATAAGTCTGGATTCTGGAGTGAAAATTATATGGAGCAGTGGCACAGGCCACGTAGCAGGAATATTTATTAAATAAGTCTTTGTTACTTGAAGACACGAAGATATTAGAGTTGTTTGTTATTGCAATATAATCTAGCAGATTCTGATGGAATCACCCTATGACTCAGAATTCCTCCAATAGTTCTATATTTCTAGACTTTTTTTTTGAGTCAGTATCTTACTCTGTCTGAAGACTTAGCTAGCTGACTTAACTACTTAGCTA
>NW_007036711.1:0-2023 GCF_000164805.1 Carlito syrichta
ACATTCACCCCAAAATATGTCTTAGCCTGTCTTCTGGTACTGTAGAAGAATAACTGAGACTAAGTAATTCATAATGAATAGAATTTATTTAGCTCAAGGTTCTGGAGCCTGAGAAGTCCAAGATCAAGGGGCCACATCTGATGAGTGCCATCTTGCTGCATTATAATATGGTGAAAGGCATCACATGGTGAGAGAGCAATGTAAGTAGGGGAGCCTAATTTGTTTTTACAATAAGCCTACTCTCATGATAATGAGTTCATTCCCACATAATGGCATTAATTCATTCATGAGGGAAGAGCCTTTATGACCTAATCACCTTCTAAGAGTCCCACCTCTCAACACTGTTGCATTGAAGATTATGTTTCCAATGCATTAGCTTTGGGGGACACCTTCAAACCACAGCACCATCGATGATCCAACCATCCATCCAAACAAACATCCATTCATCTATGTATCAGTCCAACCAACCATCAGTTCATCAATTGATCCATCAATTGATCAACAGATCTACCAATCCATCCATTTATCCATCCATTCATCTCGCCATCCCTCTATCCCTCTATTCCTCTACCCCTCCATGCAGATGCATACATACATATATACATCTGTCCAACCATCCATGCAATTATTCATCTATACAGTCATCTATTTATGCAACCATCTGTCTATCCATCCATCCATTCTTTTGAAACCTCAGAAAGTTGCACAACTGAAGCCAAACAGGATGGACTATAAGTAGTTATGCTTAATCCAGTGTTCACTTTGTCCCAAGCAGTGTGCTAAGTGTAGCACATATATTAACTAATCAAGTAAGGGAAGCTAAATCTCCCAAAGATTCTGAGAGGTTGGGGTATTATCCTCATATTTCAGATGATGAAAGTGAGGTTGAGAGAGTTTTAGTGACTTGCCCAAAGTCCCATGGCTAATAAATGGCAAAGTGAGTTTTAAGGTCTCTGACTCCAGAGCCCATGATCTTTTGTTTCCCTATAGTGGGAAAATTTTTTTTTTGAATTGATGTGCACTGACTTGCACATCCTCCTCCCAACAACATAAACATCCCCACACCCAACCTCATCTCCTCAAGCTCAGACACCTGACTTGCTTCCTTACCCCACTTCCTCCTAATAGGGAGTGTGCTTTCTGATCTTAACCCTGGAAGAGAGAGGGATAATAAGAAAGGCTTGGGAAGGCTTTCCAAGCAAGTGAACTCAGGTGAAGAAGAAGACAAAACTCTTCATGGGCATCTCTCTCTCTTCTTCTGGGGAGGGTCACAGCAGCAGGAGGCATGTAGCTCTCCTGTGAGTGGGCAGTGATGAGTCAGTGTGCCAGGAAGGGACAGGGAGGGCCAGCCAATGGCAAAAGCATTGGCCCATAAGCCCTGGGGGCTTTAGGATAAGAGTGTTTCATTGTGGCAAGCTCATGGGAAGCCAAATTGAATTTACATAGAGGAGTTCACATAGAAGACTCCTCCTGAGCTTGTGGGGCTTTTCTCAACACGGTTGCATTAAGGTTTAAATTTCCAACACATGAACTTTGGGGAAAATCTTCAAACCACAGTACCATCCATGATTCATTCACCCATCTAACCCATTAATCTACATATCTGTCCAACCAATCATCAATTCATTCATCAATCAATCCATCAGTTGATTGCTAGATCAATCAAGTTATCTATCATCCATCCATCTTTCTGTCTACCCATCCATTCACATATATACATACATGCATACATATATCTGTTCAAGAAACCATCCACTTAGTTATCCATATATACAGTCATCCATTCATGCAACAATTCATCTATCCATTCTTTGTTCATCCATCCATCCATCCATCCATCCATCCCTCCCTCCCTCCCTCCCTCCCTCCATCCATCCATCCATCCATCCATCCATGTATGTCCTCCAGGAACCTGAAATTTCCCACATCCAGAGCTAAATTCTATTTATTTCTGCTCTACCTCCTCCACTTGCCTCTCCCCTGCTCTTCTCTCTCTTGGAAATGATACCATATCCATCCTTTC
>NW_007036712.1:0-24156 GCF_000164805.1 Carlito syrichta
CTGATTTTTGATTTATTGTAGAGATGAGGTCTCGCTGCCCAGGCGGGTCTCGAACCCGCGGGCTCAGGCAATCCATTCACCTCAGCCTCCCAAAGCGCGGGATTACAGGCTGAGCCACCGAGCCTGGCTTGTATATTTTACTATAAAAATAGAAACAGACTCTGGCTGCAAGTCATCAGTTTTCAAGTTTATTTATGTTGTTTCCATACACTGACATCACATCACAGTTTGTTTGTAACTTGTTCCCCTCAAGAGACACCTTAGCTTAAGCCAGAAGATTCTCTTAAAGAACACATACACACACACACACACACACACACACACACGTGCACACACAAGAGGCAAGTACAAAAATGTCACCCCACCAAAGTGCATGTGAATGAAAGTGCAAAAAAAGCTTCATTTTCAAACTCTGAGATCATTCTCTGCTTCAGAAATTAAACAGAAAGGTCTTCCCTGCCCGACCTAGGCCTGGGCTGAGCAGGGGCTGGGGCGAGGCTGCCAGGGGCCTGAACATGAGTGGCATCTATCACTAGAGAGCAGGGCAGAGGGCAGAGAGCAGCAGGAACTGCCACCAACTCCCTCCCCTCACTGCACTCCCAGGTCAAGGTGCAATGATCTCATCTGGCGACAGAGTAGGGGTGAAGGGGCAGCAGGGTGGACAGAAGGCAGATTTCTTCCTACTTTCTTATAATTTGGTTTCTTTCCAAAGAGTTTGACGTTAGTGCAGAAAGTGCTGAGGCCTCCAAGTTCAGAGGCATGGAGCCTTTTTTCCAAGGCTTTTGGTGTATCTTGCCTTTCCCACAGGCAAGCAGTCAGTGGCCAGCAGATCCACATGGCAATGGCCCAGCCCCTCTCCCTAGAAGCCGCGCGGTCCCACAGCACACCAGCCGTGAGTACTTGCTGCCTTCTCCTCATACCACAAAGTCAGTGGGCATCTTTTGCTTTGTAAAGGAGCAGCCTGAGGACAAGGAGCTGATGTTTTGCCGCCACCCAGGCAACCAAGATCAAAGAGAGGCTTAGACTCGCTCCTCTCTACTTTTGGCCAAGGCGGCATCATGTCACCTCTGTAAACCCAACCTTCACCCAGTGGCAGGGCTTGCCCAGCTTCCTCCCAGGAAGGTAGGTTGTGCTCAAAGCTGCCCCTAAGGGCTAAAAGGGAAGGAACATCTAAAGCCCTCTGGGAGCTCCGCTGGGGTTGAATGGCTGCCCTCAAAAAGCTGTCTGCCTGCCCGCAGTGAGAGAGGCCCCTACTGGGCTGTGGCAGAAATTAACAGAGCTTTGGGTTTCCCTCTTTTAAGGAAAAAATAAAGCTTAATATTTGAACAATAGCCCTTGATATTTTCCCAACACTGAGCCTCACATCTGCACCCTGTCAAACACTTCTGAGAGTGCCGCATACTTACGCACACATACGCACCACATGATTGAGAGACAGGGTCTGGGGAAGGGCCCTTGGCCCCACACACTGCAGGCCCATGTCAGCACCTGGGCATGGGAGCTTGGCAGTGCTCCTCACCTCCTTGTGGGACTGGCTCCTGCCGGGGCCTCTGGCCCTTCCTACCCAGGCTGGGAAGCAGGTTTGGCAGTGGCTCAGTGGAGGCTGGGTTCCCACTGGGACAGAGAAGTGGAAGTCCTAGACCCCGGCAGGGATCCAGCTGGCAGTGCAAAACAGATGGAGGGTGGCAAGAAGGATTTACAGGACCCCGAGTATTCAAAGACAGAAGAGCTCACTTTCCCAACTCCCAACACCAAGTAGTCTTTGTAAGACTCCTCAAGAGCAAGTGGTAAACATTTAAGGGGCAGATGAAATATGATAAGATGAGGGGTGCTAGACAGAGTGCTACATTCTTATGGTAGGAGGCCTGGCAGGCCTGTGGCCCTCAGCCCATGGGCAATACCTTGGCTGAAGTCCATGGCAGCAGAGAGAATACTATGCCCAGCTTTAGTACCACTATGCCTGCTGGAGCTGCCCTCTGGCCAAAGACCCGAGATTGTCTGACATACCCTTGGGCTGGTTTCCTGGCCTAGGCTACCAACCAGGCCTGGCTTCCTCCTCTCCAGATCCAACACAGGAAGGGTGTGTGGGGAACATCAGTGGAACATCGACCTCTGCCAGCTATAAGACAGTTTCTAACTAGCTTCCCACCCTGCAGGAGCTAGGACTTGCCGTGGGACACTAAAATGCCAACTGGTCCAGAACTGGGCATGTCCAAGAAAGCATCTTGGCTCAGAATCTCCCACTTCTGGGCGAAAGGGAGAAAGGCAGCCAGAGACTCCCGATGGAGCCTCTGAAAACATGTTTCTGAGGTTCACACATCTAAGGAGAAGCGCCTGTGGGGTATGGCTGGGTAGCAGAATGAGGGCAGCAAAACCAGCTGGCAGAAAGGGAGGAGGTGCCTTCAGGAGCAAATATGTTTGTGGCAGGGTCACTTCCTGGCAGGAGGAAAGGACACAGAAATGCCAAAAAGGGAAAGGGGCTTCAAACTGGCGGACTCCTGCTCCACCAGACTCTCCTCAACTGTTAAGAAAAAGACCTTCTGGTGATCAAACAAGTGGGCTGAGGATGTGGGGCTGTCATAGGCAGGCACCTCCAGCTAACTCCATCTGTAACACCCTGGCCAGTCACGCCCTCCCCCACCCCCATGCACCTCATGGCAAATGAGCTCCAGGACTCTGGGGTTAAGACTCCACCTTCCCCAGGGCTCCTCTTCTCCCATGGACCTTCTAGAAAGGGCGAGCCCTGGTCAGATATGGGTGGGGGTATGAGGAACTCAAATCGAGAAGGAAGCATCAGCTGGAGAGGGAGGCCCAGCAAGGGCTGTAGGAGGGCCCAGCCCCGGGCCAGTCACTTTAAGGTGTCATCGGCGTTTTTGAACATGAGAATGGCGTTATAGATCTTCAAGGCTGGGCCAAGCTTGACGCTCATGATCTTCACAATGTCCGCCTGTGTCAGCAAAAGGAAGGCCTCGCCGTCAATCATCTGAGGGGCAGGGAGAGGGAGGCGGAAAGTGGAGAAGGCGGAAAGGGTCATGGGGAAGGGGTGAAGGAAAGGAGGGAATGTGCATGAGCAGTGGAGGGGAGAAAAATGGGAGCAGAGGATAAGTGGGGGGGGAGAGGAGAGAGGGGGAGAGGAAGGACAAGAACAAAGGAGAAGGGAAGGAGAAAGGAAAAAAGGAAGACAGCAGTGGGGACGGAGAAGGAAAGAAAGATAGCACTGGTTTCCCTGTGTTCACACACACATATTCTCTTTCTCTCTTTCTGTTGACAGGTTGACTGGTGAGTTTCAGTGTTTTTATTTGCAAAATGTCTTTTGAGTCCTCATGGACAGTAGCTTCAAGAAACCCTACACGACTCCACTGGTCAATCTAAGTGCTGCCAATAGCAAGACAAGCAGACATTGTGTGCATTCTGGTGTGGTGCAGTACGAGGTACACAGTATCACCTATGAGCTATTTTTGCCAAAAGCAGAGAGAGAGAGAGAGAGAGAGAGAGAGACAGAGAGAGAACAGGGGAAAGAGAGACAGAGAGAGAAGAAGGAAGAGGAGACAGGAGAGAGAGAGAAGTGTAACCTTAAACTAACCAAGCCTTTGGATCTAACTTCCAGTTTATAAGAAATACAGGGGATAGAGGAACAAGTGAGTGACACCATAAGAAAGCAACAAGACAAATCCAGAAAAGCACATTCTGCAAGACTTTTTAAAACATCATTAAAAAAAGAAAAAGGAGACATAAAAAGTGTGGACCTTGTTTGGATTCTGGCTCAAAAACTGCAAAACCTATTCTGAGACACCTGAGGAAATTTAAATATAGATTGGGTACTGTCAATTTGGTAGGTGGGATGACAATACTGTGGTTATGCAGAGGAAGTCCTTAGCTTTTAGTGATGCAACTACCTAGGGGTAAAATGGCATGATGTCTGTAAAGTATATAAAATTACTTCATCCAAATACAGATGAAGCAAATATGGAAAATATCAGTACTTGTTAATTCTAGTAGGTAGGTGTGGGTGGTAGAGTCAGGGAGAGGGGAGGCCAGTTGTAGAGGAGGGAGTGGGATGAAGACAGCCAGGGAGGAAGGCTGTGGGGGTGAGAGACTGAGCTGGGGGACCCTGTTTTTAAGGAGGGCCATCCTTCCCCTTATGTGCAATCCTCAAGCCAAATAAAACACTTCTGTGTTGTTTCTTACTTACAGTGTTCTTTAGCACTTGCCATATATGATCACATCCTTATGAAGCAATACCAGTATTACCTCTATCTTACAAATGAGAAAACTAAGGCAGAGAGGCTAAGGAATTTGCCCAAGATACACCTATCTTGTAAGTGCTGGTCTGTGCTCTTTTTTTTTTTGAGTGGGAGTCTCATTCAGTCGCCCAGGCTGGAGTGCAGTGGCACTCACGGCTACCACAGCCTCGACCTGCTAGGCTCAGGCGATCCTTCCGCCTCAGCATTCCAAGTAGCTGGAATTACAGGCGTGTGCTACCACACTGGGCTAATTTTTTTGATTTACTGTAGAGATGAGGTCTCACCAAATTGCCCAGGTTGCTCTTGAACACCTGGACTTGGGCAATCTTCTCGCCTCAGCCTCCCAAAGTACTAGGATTGGAGGCTTTAGCCAGTGCGCCTGGCTGGCCTGTGCTCTTAACCACTGTAAGAGCTGTGTAGGGGGCATGATTCATGCAACTTAGGAGGTGAAGTCCCCCAAGCCTGGCCCTGCCCATGGTTCCACATGAGCCCTCCTCACGCCTAGCTCCAGACTCCTCTCTAGTCACTGGGTATCTTCTGCCTTGCACCTCTGTTCCCTCTGCCGCCCCTGCCTGTCAGGCCTGCCCAGGGTCAGCAGGCTGAACCCCAATGCTTCTCCCAACATTCAGAACTCCCCACTCCTTCTGCCTTGCCTAGACCTCGCACAGTTCAACAAACCCTACTGAACTGTACAGGTTTCTTTATCTGCCTTCTTGGAGTATTAGAGAGCTGCCTATCTAATATGTGGTAGATGCTCAGTAAATCCTGAAATAATGACTATAAGGATCTCTGAGATGTGGCGATGGCAGGTCTGTATCTCAGAGAGGTTGTTAACCTGAGAGGTTAAATGGGGTGGGGGCAATGAACTCCATATATCTGTTCCCCTAGCAGTCCTGAGAAAACAGTTACCTGGTCCTTCCCTATTCACTAACCAAGAAGGCTCTGAAAACTGGCATTTCTGATGGCTAAAAACCTTCCATAGACAAGAAAGAAAAGTCCGATAGCCAAATGTTCCTCATGAGAATATCTACATTATGTTTTCTTTCAAACACCTAAAATGTCCTCCTCAAATGTAAAGAGCCTCCCAGGACTAAGATCTGGGGTCTGGTAAATAAGTACTTTCCCCTGTTTTCAAAGAGTCTGCCATTCATTCCACTATCTTTTCAGTGCTTCCTCAATGGGCAGACGTGCCTGAGAAACTGAGAACTGTGAGAGTGATTCTCCAGTCAAGTGGCCGCCCCAGAAAGCAACTCTCGTGGACTTGGAGAGCCCTCTTGGCTGATCCTGGTGTCTATGCAGAAACAGTCAGATCCAGACACCCTGTGCTGGTCAGGCTCTGGGGCTCCCTCTTGGTGGTCCCACTGAATCACAGAGCCAGATCTAAGAATATCTTGAAGTTCAGAATATAAAGGAAAGGAAGCCCAGGCAGAGTTGAGCATGGATTCTCATGGGTGTTCATTTATTATCATTCAGAAAACCCACTGGTATGTGCATCATCCGAGATTTCTCACCCAGAGTAATCGCCAAGGCCCAGGTTCCAGATTCTTCAAAGCAAAGAGTGAAGTTTGTGGTCTGGCAGTTTGAATCCATGTAAGGGAACAATGAGATTATCTCAGAAGATACAAGATACTGTATGTGTGCTATTGTGTACGGGGAACTTTGAGTCATAGGATCAAGATAAAGGTCATGTACTAACCCCCTGAAGGTAGAGGAAATCACAGAAATGGATAAAAATAAGCCAATGCAATAATCAACCCTAAGCCATAGCCTGCAGTGCTGTGGACAGGATGAGGGAATTTCTCCAAATGGAGGTAATCTGGATAGATCCTTAGAGAGCTACACATGGAATGCTTAACACAGACCGAGCTAAAATCTAATCAGTACTTCCAAAATCTGGTTGAGGAGACTTCTATGTTGTCACAACAGAAAAGTATGTTCTATCAGGAGCCCAGGAAAAAGGACCCTTAGGAAACCAGAAGCTTCCAGTGTTCCTCTGGCTGCACAGTCAGCAGAGCCCATGGCCCTTCTCTGCCCTTCCCTCCTCTGAGCTCCCATGACACCCATACACACTTCTTTAGCCCTTACCACATTCCACCAGGAGCAGCCATTTACAATTCTGTCTCCCCTACTACTCAGGGAACCTTGGGAATGAGGTCTCTTTTCATCTGCTTTGGCATAGCATCACTTTATCTGGGCAGGCACAGAGCAGACATTAATAATTATTTGTTGATGAATTAGACAAATACAAAAAGGCTACAATAAAGATGACTAAAAGAGGACTGGACAGACTACCCTTAGGACCATCAGTGCAGACTACTCACATCTGTCTACTTTCCTCCAATTCCTCACTCATGAAGCAACTCTAATGACTAGTCTGTGTCCCAGATAGAGAGCATTTTGACTGGTGTCCCTAAATGCTCAGTCATCAGTTAAGCCAGAGAAAGCCCACTTCCTGGAGCAGGTCCCATCTGGGTAACCTAATGATGTGGGCCGGACCCCAGATGGTGATCCTCAGCCCCCACGAAGGTCCTGCTCCACTCTGAGACTCTATTTGATGCTGGAGGTCCACTAGCACACCTTCCCTGCTTTGGTCACTAATTTTTGTGTGTGGGTCACGACCATGCTGAACCAAAAGACACAGCAGGTGTTCCTGGGAGACACAGTCTTTGTCCCAAGAAGGGGAGAATGCAAAGCCAAGCACAGCCTGGAGGATCAAACTCTTTGGGTGGTCTTGCTTCCGGCTGGACAGCTACACTCAAAGAGTTTCTTTATGACCTGTTGTCAGCCTACAGGAAGATCTCAGATGGGGTGTCATGTGGTTCTGCTATCTCATTAAACATGTGTGGTGAAGACTTGGACAAAGACATGGAATCTTAGTTATCAAATGTGCAAGCTGTATGAGGTTGGAAAGGCTTATTAATACTGTAGGTGATAGAATCAAAACCGAAAACAATAAGGCTATGAAACCAACAAAATAACATTTAATAGCGTGCATGTAAAATTTTACATTTGGTTAATAGAAAAAAAAAAATAAACACCTTGGAAGGCTGAGGCAGAAGGATCACTAGAGCAGGTCGAGGTTGCAGTGGCTATGAGCATGCCATTGCATTCCAACCTGGGTGACAGAGTGAGACGCCAACTCAAAAACAAACAAACAAAAAACCAGTTGTACAAGTACACACTGGAAAAATTAGCTTAACTATAGTTGAAATGAAAAGTACTTGGGAGCTTTCATGAACCTCAAACTAGTGTGATGTGGCTGTAATAAAACTAGTGCAGACTTAAGTTTTGCTAACAAAAATATAGGGTTCAAATATAGGGGAGGAGAAAATAACCCAAATATCCATTAACAAGAGAACTGTGGTATATTCTTAAGCAATAAACAAACTGTGAGTACATGTAACATGAAAGAAATTCAAAAACATTACACTGAGCAAAAAGAGACAGACCCAAATGAGTAAATGCTGTATGATTCCATTTATATGAGTTCAAGAACAGGCAAAGCTAATCTATGGTGCTAGAAATTAGAACAGTGTTTGTCTTTTGTAGTGGGGACTGACTAAAAGGGGCTGAGAAAGAACTGTCTGGTGTGATAGAAATGGTCTCTATCTTGATTGACATATTGGGTTCAAGTATATACATTTTACAAAACTTGTGGAATTGAACTTTTAGATGTGTGCATTTCACTCAACATACATTCCACTCAATTAAAAAGCATCTAGGGCAGCAGCAGCCCAATGTGTTCAATGTTGGACATAGAGCATTGGAAACAGAGAGCTCAGCTCTAGACACACAATGAGAAGATTACCAACCCAGGAAAGAACCCAAGGCAAGAACCCAGGACAGGGAGGAGTTTTGGAGCTCCAACACAAGGATCAAATGAAGAAACTGGCTGTCTTGGGTCACTCTTCCAGAGAAAGAGGAGGCAACTACTTTCTTATGGGCACCTCTCCTGGAAAGGCAGTCAAGGGCAGCTGAGACCACAATTTCCTGGGTGGAGAAGGATGCACAGGAGGGATATTTGTTTTTTTTGGAAGGAAGCCTTAAACAAATGCAAAGGCCCCCTCCAATTTCAAACTCTACAAATGAGAGTCATGATAAAGTTTTTTTTTTTTTTTTAGTTGGAGTCTCACTCTTGTTGCCTAGGCTGGAGTACAGTGGCACGTTCACAGCCGCCACAGCCTCAACCTGCTGGGCTTAGGCGATCCTTCCACCTCAGCCTTCCAATGATAAAGTTCTTTATTTGGGGGCAAATATGCATTAAAAATCAGAACTACCATTTATTGTGCCCCCACTGTATCAGGCATTCTGATATACAATATACAAATATATGATTTATATATTACTCCATGATACTGCCATAAAACATATATACCAGTGATATGCTGTCATGTGACGTTTCAGTCAATGATGGGCTGCATATGACAGTGGCCCCATAAGATTATAATGGAGCATATACAGAAACCTGATATATGGTATTTGATATTGGCACTGCAGATCAAATAGGGGAAATGATTACTATTCAGTAATGGTGCTGGGATACTTGGTTTTCCATATTTAAAATATATATAGATAAAAAATGCACCAGCTAGGTCTGTGTAAGTATACTTTATGAAATTCACACAATGATGACATCGCTTAACGATACATTTCTCAGAATCTATCTCCATCACTAAGCAATGCATGACTGTAATTATACCAGACATTCTGATATAATGATTCATTCATCTTTTCCAATGTTCACAATGGCCCTGCAATGTAGACTCATCATACCTACTTTATCTCCATTTTGCAGACAAGAAGATACAGGCTCAGAGATAATAAACAGTTCAAGTAGGCAGACCTGGGACACACAATGGGAGTCAAACCCAGACTGTCTCCAGAGCTAATTTTTTTTTTTTTTTTTTGAGATAAGGTCTTGCCAAGTTGCCCAGGCTCATCTTGAACCCATGGGCTCAGGCAATCCACTCACCTCAGCCTCTCAAAGGCGCGGGATTACAGGCTGAGCCACCGAGCCTGGCTCTAATATTCTTTTTTAAAATCTATAACTCACTACTTCTTATCTTTTTTTTTGAGATAAGGTCTTGCTATGTTGTCCAGGCTGGTCTCAAACACCTGAGCTCAAGCAATCCTCCCACCTAAGCCTCCAGAACTGCTAGGAGTACAGTTGTGTGCTACCACACCCAGGTTACTCCTTATCTTTACTAGGCTCTGAGGTTTTGATTGTGTATTAGGATCCCTGCAGCAAATAGCAATACCTGCGCCTTTCAAAATACACTTTAATTACCAGTCATATTGGATTAGAAGAAAAAAATAACATTTTAATTTCCTGACTATCACCGAGGAAGCTAAGTTTGGCAAACAAAGAACTGGGCAGAGAGCAGAGCAGTGAATGGAATGCTGTCTCTGGATGTCTTTTCCTTCCTGAAGATGATCTGAACACACAAAGTACCCAAGCTGGGCCATAGTCCATACCAGATTTTTCCCAGAGATGTGGGTCATTCTGACTAGTCTCGCCTGGTAGGGCAACAGTGTCTTCCTTAGCTGGGGCAGCGCTGGAGAGGGCACCACTTGCTTCCTGCTGTCTCAAGGAAACAGTGACCCTCTGTCTGTCACTTTGCGTGCGCACCTTACCTCATCTTTGAAGAGGCGTGCTTGGTCCTCACAACCTGTCAGGTTCTGAACGAAGCCGAAGACCTTGGAAACCAAAGAAGATATATTGACCAGGGGACAGGGCTTAGAAGTGTAGGGAGGAGCTGACCTACATGGCCTAGGTGGCTCTGGGCTGTGCTAGTGCTGCTCTATCTCATCAGCCCAAGGGGATGCCTGAGCCTCTGTGCTGGTGGACATGCAAGGCAGGGCCCCCTGCTCCTGAGGCCCAGGACTGAAGTCTGTCTCTCCTGCTGGATCTCTGGTTGGACTAGCTGTGCAGACCCCTTCCCATCTGCCATGATGGGCCCATTGGGCAGTGTCTCAGCAAGCCCTCACCAGGCAACTAGAAGGGACTTTGAACATGGGGGACAAGCAGGCACTGTCAGGAGTGGTACCAGGTCCTACCAGACCCGGGCCTTTCATGGGCCCTCCCACCAAGGTGTGGCGAGAGGGAGAAAGCAGGAGACGAGGAAGAAGAAGGATGAAGAAAGGCCCCTCACTCCTTACCTCATCGATGGTCCACTTGGCGACTGTTGAGGCCGAGATGCCTGCCACTCCCGGCAGGAGTTTGCAGTGCTGCTCCCAGCACACTGAGAGTGAGCGGTCAGGGTGGGCCGACAAGGCTGACATGAAGAGGGACTGGTGCACAACATCGGGGGTGAGTGCTGGAAAGCAGAGGCAGAGGTTGGCAAGCTGACGCCAAGACCCAAAGCCCATGCCTACCCAAGCCACTCAAGAGACTGATGGCAGAGTAGACAGGACTATGCACCCCTGCTGATAGCCTATAGAGCTAAGTGGGTGAGCTGTATCTCCTGATTCCTCACTCAGTGCTCCCTCCTTCTGGTAAAGTGGGTCCCTCACCTTAGACTCTCAGGTCAGCTGTTTGGAATGACCCTCACCCCATCTCTCTGAGGCTGTACCACCCTGGGCCCTGTAAGGATCGCTCTTGGAGCTGCTGCATCTCCGAAGACACCATTCACTAAATACCACGCATCAAAATGGTCCTCAACATGCAAACAAGCTCAGCCCTGATGTCAGAAGTCCAGTCTGTTTGCCCTTCTTTTCCTAACTCCTTTTGGGCTCTGACAAACTCTCTCAGAGCCAGGTGATTCTCTTTCAGACCACAGTCCCCCTAACCAGTCTGAAGGCGAACCCCTCTAGCCATGGCCACTGCCTCAAGCTCTAGCACCACCCCCTCTTCCAGCAGCCTGGTCTGCACTCCTGCCTATGCTGGCACTAGAGGGTGATGCCTGACCCAACCCCCCAACTCCGTGTTGCCTGCAGCTTTTCTTCCTGATCTGTTCTTGGGATCCTGACCTCCAGCCTCAGGTGGCTCTCTGGAGCTGATGACTGATGCTGTGTGGCCTGGCCTCCTCCTTGGTCAGGCTTGGAACTTGCCCACTTAGACTTCATCCCCCTTGGCTGCTCTGGCGAAGTGTCCCTGTCCACCTTTACCAGCCTTAGCTGACCTTGGGTAATGTGGCCACTCTTTCATAGGGCCTGCATAGCCTCCGCCCCACAGTCCAGGAGAGAGAGTTCTTTCTTATTCCCTTGGTGCTAGTTCCAGATGTTCATGAATGCCCTCTTCTAAAAGACCCTCCTTGCCGGTCAGTTTGTCCTGCCCTCTTTCCCTTTCAGCCTGGCTCTTCTGCCCCTCGCATTCATGTGCAGAGCCTCTGAGATTCTACCCCTAGTCCCACTGACCGCTCTCCTCTGTGCCTTCTCTGCTTGTCAGCGAAACCCAAGCATCTGCCCACACCCCAGACAGCCCCTCAGTAGTGCCAAGGAACAGCACTCAGTCAGTTCCTCTCATAGCCCACGTGGGGCACACCTAGGACCTGCCATGAGAGCTACCACCATTAGTACCTCATCTACTTGGCCACAAGTTTGGCCTCCCATCTATACAAATGCTTGCTCTTTGAAGCCTTGTAACTGGTCCTCCTCATATCTAGGGGTAGGGTTTGGGGGACAACACCAAGTTTGTAGGAACCATTCCTCCTTATTGTTCTTCCCCAGAGCATAGGCCAGAAGCTCTTATAGGAAGTTACAGTAAATTTTTAAAAATTTTTAAAAAAATTTTTAAATTTCCTAGGACCCTTCCAGCTGCAGGTCAGAAATGATTCCTCCGGTTCCTTCAAGAAGCTGATACTCCTGACCCTAAAACTAAGCCCAGTCAAGCCCTGCCCTCTTCAGGAAGCCCTCCCTATGGAGCTGTCTACCAGCAAACCCTGGAACCTATGCTGAGGCTGTGTGTGTGAAGTCACTTCTAGAAAAAACCCAGAGTGACCAGGGCCCCTTCTGTGCAAGAGGCGAACTGGAAGAGCAGGGAAACCCTGCAGAGGTCAGAGACTTGGGCTCTGTCCCCTGTTCTGTCCTTGAAATGCTTTGAGGCACTGGGTGAGCCCTTCCTCACCCTCTTGGGGCCAGTCTGGGCCTCTGGAAAGATGTAGCAGCCCAAGAATTCTACAGCTTAATTCTGGTATGAACAAAGTAGAAAGTGCCCTCTAGTGTTCAGAACTTGGTCCTGCAATGGAAACTGACCGGTGAACCATGGGTGGGTAGAAGAGGTGCCCATAGTGATTGAATCCTCAGAATTCCTCATTCTGAGGGCCTAGGGGCCACGACCCTCATTACTCAGGTCTAAAGCTGCAGGAATTGCTTCTGTGTCCACTTCTGTTTCTACCAAGAGGAAACATCACGGAGTGGTAGCAAGAGAGAGTCAGGCAAGAGATTGAGACTAATTATACCACCGGTGGGAGTGGTGCTAATCACTTTACATGGATTGTCTCACTTAATCCTCTCACCACATCAGGAAGTGGGTACTAATACTGTCAGTATTTTACAGATGAGGAAGCTTAGGCTCAAGACCTGCCCGAGGTCTCACAGCCTGTAAAAGGTAGCCTGACTTCAGGCCTGTGCTTAATCACTATGTTATACACTGCCCAGGTCAGAGACTGTTCCTCAAGAAGAACTGGAACAGCCTAGGTCCTCCTGTTCAAAGTGCAATGAACCAGGTGACTTCCCAAGGTCTCTTTTAGCCTTAAAATGACATGCATTCAATTCACCCGAGGCAAGACTGCTGGAGTCCCTGCCATGTATCAGGCCCTGTACTAGTAGCTGAAGATATGAGATGAATTCACCACCCAGTTGGTGGGCTCAGTCCTCTGCCCACTCCCCTCAGAGCAGAGCATGTTATGGCTGAACTGTGTCCCCCACTTGCCTGACAAATTCGTATTCTGAAGCCCTAACCTTAGTACTCTGGAATGGGACTGTATTTGGAGAAAGGGCCTTTAAAGAGGTAATTACGTTAAATGAGGTCACTGGGATGGGCTTTAATCCAAGCTGACTGGTGTCCACAAGAAAAGACATTTAGACACACAAGGAGACACCAGTGATGCTCGCACATAAAGACCATGCGAGAACACAGCAAGAAGGTGGCCATCTGCAAGCCATGGAGAGAAGTCTCCAAAGAAACCAAGCCTGCAAACACCTTGATCTTGGACTTCTAGGCTCAGGAAGTGTGAGAAATAAATTTCTGTTGTTTAAGCCTGTGGTATTTTGTTTAAGTTGTTTAAGTCTGTGGTATTTTGTTATGGCAGGCCTGGCAAACTAATCCGAGGGGACTGAGATGTAAACTGACATTTGAGGTAGGTGCTTTTTATCTATTATACCAGCAACACAAAGCAGAAGTCAGATCAGACTGGAGTTTGAATCCCAGTTCTGCCACTTACAAGTTGAAGAGCTTGGGTAAGTGACGTCACCCTTTGAGTATCACACTCCTCACTCAGAAGGAGAAAACAATATCCATATTATAGAATGCTTATGAGACTTAGTATATGTAAAGCACCTGGCATAGTGCCTGGTCCACGGTAGTAGGTGCTCAGTAAGCCACAGTAGTAACCAGTATTATTTCAGGTATTGACAATTGGAAGGCAGATATTACCCAATTTTTAAGTGAAGAAACTGAGGCTCAGAAGCTGTTAAGTGACTTGTTCCAAGTCACATAGGTTGAAAGTGATAGCCATAGCCTCCTTCTCAGGAAGCCGAGAATCAGAGAAGAGCAGGGGCATTCATCCTGCCTCACAGTGGAGAACCAGAGCCCCAGAGAGGCTCTGCACCCTTCCTACAGACTCTCAACAAGGCCATGGTAGAAATGAGTATGGAACCCAAGGTCATTCAAGCCTGATTCTGTGTACTGTACTCCACGAAAGTATCTCAAGCAAAGAAGCAGCCCTCTATCTAGCTTCCACCCTGGTCAATCCTGGTGTTTCATTCCACCAACTATAGCACACTCATTGTGAACACTTTGTGCAGGACATGGGAGCAGCTGATCTGACTTACTCTGGAAACCTTCCTGAGGAATCTTCCGAAACTTCGGAGGGCGTCCAATTCTGGAGAGAGAGGGACTAGATCCATGGTAGAGAATCAGTGCTGGCCCTAGAGGACACAAGGCGCCACCCCCCACCCCAGGAAGCCCAGGCCCTGACTCCCTGAACTTCATACCGGCCATGATGGCGAGGTTTCTTCCTTGGGGAGAATCCTGAGAGGTTCCTCTTGCGGGCTGAGGTCTCCGAGTCAGACAACTCTGCTTTCACCCGGCTCTGGTTCCTCTCAGCCAGCGGGCAGCCCGAGAGGCAATGGTGAGCTGTGAACTTGCCTGTGACATGTCCAGAGCCATCACAACCAGGAGTGGGGCACTTCCTGGGGAGTAAGAAAGCTTAGGTTGGGCCGAATCTACTTGTTCCCACTGAGCCCTCCCAACCCTGGTGCCACTTGGAGAGTGTCTTGGTGAACCCTGATCGGCAACACACAGTAGGTACAAAACAAATTCTCCCTGAAGAATACCTGAGGTCTCTCACACACCTGAGGTCTCTCAGCAGGAGCTGTTTACTCACCGGTGGTGAAAGCTGTATTTGGAGGTCTTACTGTGGGGCAGATTCCTGTAGCTGAGCGGGGGACAGCCCCCAGGGGATGCAGAACTGGGCTCTCTAGGTCCTGGAAGAACCAAAAGAAAAGAGTCAGCACAAAGTCCTGGAGGTGGAAGGATGGAAGAGCAAAGAAGGGCAGGGAAGAAACAGTTTCCACAGGAGAGATCAACACTAGGAACTAGTTCCCCAGGGATAGGGTCCCTGAGCAAGGCTGCAACACCATTCTCTGCTACTGGATATGTCTCTCTTTGTAGAAGGAGGGCCTGGGCCTCACAGACTGTGATGAGACCTAAGAGGATCCTCAGGGAGAGGATCAACTCAGAGTTGCTGTGGGCATAGCTGGACCTCAGGAGCCACATTGGGCAGATCCATGCAATTCTCAGTTCTTTTCTGTTTTCATCCCCAAGACTTTGGTAACTTTACAAGGCTCTGCTCATGCTTGGAGAACATTCAAGAAGGATCAACACTCCATGTGAGACAAACATGATGGCAGAGGCAAAATAAGGAAGGGAAATCCTAAGGGTGAGAACGGGACTGAGAAGTCCAATGACCTGAACTCTAACCCAGGCCTGCACAGAGAACCAGAATTGTACTTAAGGGAGCCAGCATCTCCTTACAGACACAGTTCATGCTTGGTGTGGCTCTGCTAGATGCTGAAAAGCCCCCGGGTGTGTAGCTACCTCTTGAAAAGCACATGAAATTAAGTGAGCTTGCCCCTTCACACCTTGACAATCCAAATCCAACAACTGAGGCTGCCAGCAGCACAGCTTAGTCCTGGAGTGGGGAAGATGGGGGATCCCAGAACTCACAATGGGCACAAGAACCCTCTGTCATACCTAGGCATGGGGGTCAGAGCCCCTGGAACAAGCTATAGGAAGGGAGGGGGGTCAGAGTTTGAGGGGAAGAAAAGGGTCAGTGTTCCCGAGGAGTACACACGGAGAGGAGGCTGCAGGGGATGTCCTGTCTTGGAGCACCAGCCCGCAGGGTGGATGTCTGGGTGGTCAGCATCGATCCAGAAATCATAGCTATGACTCCAGCCATCAAAGTGGAGCTGGGGAAGAAAGGCCCTTGGAGGTCAGGTGTTCCTCAGGGAGCCCAGCTTAGCTGGGAGGTCCTCCAGGCACCAGGAGGCTCTCCCCATCCCTGGGGACTGTCAGAAACATAATCCTGGATTGGAAGAACCAAGGGGCTAACCCCACAGTATCTGGACCCAGTTACCACATTTTCCAAGGGCTTCACTTATTAAGTTAGTGGCATCGTCCATCAATCATTGGGAGGGACAAGGATAATTAGGCCCGTTTTACAGATGAAGTTAAGGCTCAAGAGGAGAAATGACTTGTCCAAGCCCACAAGAGTAAGTCACGAATGAGGTGAGAAAGAGATCCAAGATCTTTGGCTTCATCTGTCTCATGCCATGTCCTTGACCTCTAACCAGTCTACAGAACTCCTGTCTACTCCCCCAGCCCCAGGGTCCCTAAGTCACCTTTATCCGATGATCCTCCACATCCTCCACACTGGCCACACGAATCAGGGCTGGGCTCCTACGGTCCACAGCCTCCAGCTTCATGTTGACCAGGAAGCTGTGAGGGGGTCGCTGCAGGAGGACAGTTGCCTTCAGGCCAAGGCCCAGCTCAGCAGAGCAGAGGCCTGAAGAAGGGAGCCCAAGTGCTGTGCCTGGGAATTGTGACCTTTCCCAGAGAAGGGAGGGGCTATGGCTGGCTGGTTGGGTGCTCCAGATCTTCCTGAGCTCAGCTCTAGGGTCAGGGAGCACCAACTCACCACCTTGAAGGCCCAGGCAGGCACAGCAGAGGCCCCAGTTTCTTCCAGATATTTCTCCCAACAGAAGCTATCAGGGTCTGGGTAGTCTGGAGGAGAGGACAAGAGCAGGGTTAAGCCCCCCAGGTACCGAAGCCACCCAGGCTCACAGGGCTATCTGGGAACCCTGACTTTTGTCACCTTAGGCCTGTTGCTCCCACTCCAGCCCCATCTGAATTGTCCTTGGGCCAGTGTAACACTCCTGGGAGGAAGGACACATTTCCTTTGCTTTGGACTCCCTAATCCTTTGCTGAGACAGTCATCTGCCTTTCCTCCTCTAAACCTCAATGGAGTTAGAGCATGACAGGACTCTCCTAAAATCAAAGGATTCTCAACTCCCAGGTTATGAAGCTGAGGCTCCAGAACACATCTGTCCTCTCATCCTGACCCTACAGAGCCAGCTAGTGAGGTACTGGTAAGGCACTGAGGAGAGGGAAGTGGGGCCTGGCCTGGAAAAGGAGCTTGCTCAGGCAGCAGGGTCACCTTGTGGAGGGGTGAGGGGTTTCCCTTGCTTCTGGCACCAGCCCACTGGATGAATGTAGGGGCTGCTGGGATCACACCTGAAACCCAAGAACATGTCACTATCCCAGAGAATCTTGGGGGCCCGGAGCCTGCTGTCCTCTGACGGCATAGCTCAGGGCCCACCATCATCTACTTCATAGTGAGGTGAAGACAGATGGCCGATGACAAAGTTAGAAAATGGCAACATTAACTAAAAACTCCACCATAACATCTAAGGGAAAATCATGAATCACAGGGGTTTGCTCATCTCAACCATGGTATTTTTAGATGAAACATTTAATATCAAGCCATGTTTCTTATGATACAGTTCAAATCCATCACCCCCCACCCCGAGCAGGATCTCAACATCAAGAATGGACCGAGTGGGGCCACATGGTGTCTAAGATATCAAAGTAGTTGCCCCCTGCCATCCCCTCACCCCTCAGGTCAAGTCTGGACCCTCCCACTACCAGTAGTCGTAAGTATCATCCCAGTTGTCAAAGTGCACCAGGAAGCGGCTGTCCACCACGTCGGTCACACTGGCCACGCAGACGAGGGATGGGTTCATGCGGTCAACAGCCTCCAGCTTCATGCCCACCTGGAAGCCCAGGGGTGGGGGACTCTAGGGGCAAGAAGAAAGGCTGCCACAGCCAGGACCAGGCTGGTTAGCGTTAACCCAGAGACCACTAGCAAATGATGGAGCAGGTTCCCTGGGACTGCCCGGAGTATGGGCAGTGAGGAAGGAGGGAGAAATAGGCTAGGATAGAGGAACTTTCAGGGCAGAACCATAATCTGAGTTCTGAGCCACTCAGGAGCTTCCAGTCTCCAAGGAACACCGTGGCAGAAGGTAAGTGCCTGGCAGGAGGCTATGCATTTGCCTGAAGAATCTGGCAGTTCGAGTACAGATCTTCCCCCCAGACAAGACTGGCCTAGCTTGGCCTCAGGTGGTTTTAGTAATAGTGGGGTCCTAGGGAAGAAAGAGCTGACACCTAAGGCACAGAAGGAGGGGAGGGGACCAGTATAAGCTGGGCACTTGCCATGTACCAGGCACAAGCTTCAAAAGACATCTCCCTGGATCTTAGCAACACTTTGAGATTGGTATTATTAGTCCCATTTTAGAAGTTAAATATAGCCAAGCATGGTGGTGGGTGCCTGTAGTTCCAGCTACTTGGAAGGCTGAGATGGAAGTATTGCCTGAGCCCAGCAGGTTGAGGCTGCGGTGGCCATGAG
Source organism: Carlito syrichta (assembly GCF_000164805.1). Taxonomy (NCBI): domain Eukaryota; kingdom Metazoa; phylum Chordata; class Mammalia; order Primates; family Tarsiidae; genus Carlito; species Carlito syrichta. Next base: position 18,371 of record NW_007036712.1, read on the forward strand.
CATGCCACTGCACTCTAGCCTGGATAACAGTGAGACTCCATCTCAAAAAAAAAAGTTAAATAACTTGACCTGGAACACAATGCTAGTCAATGGCAGCCTAAGATTTAATAGTTTGGCTTAAAAGTCTGCATTCCCTGTCACGACAGTAAATGGAACCTCACCTGCCACCTGGGAATCTGCAAGTATGAATTGTGGGTCTGGACTGGGGTGGGGGAAGAAGTATCCCTGCCCGAACAGCATTACAGTCCCTGGCCCATGGGGACCCTGGACCATACCTCAATATGGTAGTATGTTTAATGAGGGCTCCCTGTATGTCTCAAGCCTTTTGCTTGGGATTATGTGAGATACTTTAACTGCTGATAAGCTACTGGTTGCCTTGAACAGAGGAAAGGACAAGGGGCAGTTGTTGGGAATGAATGAAAGTGCGTCAACATTGGTCAAAAGGAAGGAAAAATAAGCTCCCAGAATAGAAGCTTTGACCTTACAACAAAGAACTGCTGAGCAAACTAAAGCAAGAACATTCGAGCAATGACATCTCCATTCCCAGTCTGAGAGAGTGGGCCAGGGGTCCTCCCATCTGAGATGAGAGACCAGAACACAGCCAACAGAATCAACGGATGGGCTCTCTTCTGATGAGTCAGATATTCTGGGCTGGCTGCAGTGACTCTGGCTTGTGTGTGTGTGTGGTGTAGGGGGTGATGTTCACTCTCACTCGGGGGCACTCACGTGGCTCTGGCTCACAAACAGGTGCTTGGGGGCAGCCTGAGCTCTTGTGCTGCGCAGGTACTGGCTCCAGCTGAACTCCTCCTCCTTGTAACCTAGGCCCCTCAAGGGGGATGAACAGAACGCCGTGCAGAGGCTGGGGCACGGCGCGAGCACCCCACACTGAAGCAGCAGAATCAGGCATGCCTGCGGAGACCCCAACCCTCAAGAACCTGCCCAGGGACCCCCTACCGAAGCAGAATACAACCAGAATGGATACTCAGAGAGCAAGGGCAAAGCAGAAGCCCTTGGCCCTGCAACAGAGTTGTATCAAGATGTGATGAATTGGGACTGGCTTTGGGGCTGACTTTGGTACCAGGTCAGAAAACACAAGAGCTGGGAGGAGGGGACCCAAGGGTAGGAAGGAATGAGTCTGAGGACTCATGGCCTCACCGTGACCACCCAAGGTAGGTCTTACCTTTGGGAGGCTGCAGCTTATGTCCAGTCTTCTCGAACCAGCCAGCAGGGTGAATGTCAGGGGAGTTGGCATTGACCCAGAAGTCATGGCACTCAGAATACCCATCAAAGTGTAGACGTAGACGGTAGCCACACACCTGATCCCATGAGGGGAATCACAGGAATGCCAATGCCAGCAGATGTCCTACTCCCCATCCCCCATCACTCCTGGCCCAGCCTGGTAGTCTCAGGGGCTCTAATGCTAGCAGGTTCCCTAACCCCACCTTTCTTCACTCCTGGGTTTCCTCCATCCTGAACTCTGCCCCATGCTCACCCATTCTGCAGTGAGGACAGTTCATGTAGTCATGAGCCCTGAGTTCTGGGTGTAAGACAGGCGGACTCTATGATAGCTTCCTGCCCTTCTGAGCCCTGGCCAGAACTCCAAGGCACCCACCAAGGCCCAGTGCCCCAACAACCATTCCCTCTGCTGCCTTTTCTAGCTGTTCCCCACTCATGCCTCTGCTCGTGTCTTGCTGAGCTAAGGAAAATCCTTCAATGTGGCGACCTGTTCCCTGTCTCAGAGCCTTTGTTCACTTTGCTTCTTCTGCCTGGAACTCCCTCTTCATTCACGACTCACCTTGCAAGACTCCTCAAAGGAGGCCCTTTTCTATGCTTTTTCTGTTCCCTCAGGCAGAATCAATCACTCCTTCCCTCTGTCTCCCTGCTCACATCTGTTGCCATCCCTGTGGCATGTAACTGATGTTTATCTGGCTGATTTCCTACACAACTGTGAGTTCCTAGAGGACAAGGACCTTGTGGGACTCATGCCAACCTTCCTGGCCGTGAGACCTCTCCTCCTCAAGCTCCCCTAGAACGGACAGTATACACTCATTCAGTAACACTGTCACCCTTCATCTGCCGTTTGTTCTTTTTTTTTCATGCTTTCGTGTGTGTTCCAACTTAATCCCCTACTTGATAATAAGCATTCTGAGGGCGGGGTAGTATCTCCCTCCATGTCCCCAGCAGGCTCTACCTATCCACACAAGAGACATCATCAGAAAGGTGGTACCAAGCCCCAGCTCACCTCGGCCACAGTGAGGATGAAGTACATGGACGGGTGCTGAGGGTCAATGCCTTCCAACTTCATGCCCAGTTTGAAGCCATTCTTGTGATGAGTGACTGACTGGGACTGTCAACGCACAGAGTGGAGAGGACCCAGCTTCCATCCAGCCTTATCCTTGCCTAGTGGGCTTGGGGTGAAGGAGCTGCCTTTAGGCCCCTCCTGCTTGGTATTACCAAAGGGGCAACTTATTTGGGGATCTTTGTTGTAGGGATCCAGAGAGGGACAATATAGCTCCTGGGTCCCTTGAAAAATATGGGAAATCAGGGCTGGACTTAAGGGCTCCTTCTAGCCCAAGTTATGGAAAGATCAATGCTGAATTAAATAGAAGGCACCAGAATTCCAAAGTCTGCAGGCCAAGTGATGAGTGAGCTGAGTTCCATCTCCCTATTTCTTCTACCCTGGCAGCCCCTTAGGGTGGGCCCTTTTCTACTCCAGGCCCCTAGCCAGTCTCTCCCTCTTCCATTCTGCCGGTCCATCAAGGAATGTCTGACACAGAAAACACCAGAAGACCTGAGTTTGGTGGTGAATCTCTGGACAGGGAAGACAAGCCTTTTCCTAGGTGGAAATTGTCCAACTCACGTCCTGGAAGAGGCTGACCGGAGCAGTGATGGCCTTCTGCTCCTCTAGGTAGGCCTCCCATGACCAGCCGTCCTTCTTCTCACCTGTTGCTGTGGAGAGGAGACAGATAGGCTAACTCTTGGCTGCTCCTGATATACAACTTTCTTCAGTTTCCCCTGACCAAACCCTATCTTAATGTCCAAAGCAAATCTTTGTCTGTTGTCACAAGTATCATCTGGTCCTATCCAGCCACGATGGTGCCATATATAGTAAACTCAGAGCTGAAGTGAGGTTCAGACTCAGGTGAAGCTAAACCAAATTCTGCCTGTCTCTTCCCCACCACCAGGACACTGTCAGCAGAAGTACTTTGGATTATACAGCCACTAACTGAGGTTACAAAGTCTTAGCCACAGAGAGACCCTGTCCTCTGACATGTAACACAGAACAAAGTTGAGTGCCAAAGGACTTAATCACAGTGTCACCTAAGCTGACAAGGAAAGAAGATGAAAAAGAGAAACGAGAGGAAAAACATGGAAAGAGGAAGAAATAGAGGAGACAGGACACAAATAAATAAGAAATTCTTTTTTGGTTCTTCTTCCCCTGAACACATGCAAAAATATGTTTCTGTATGCTTGGTGGGCCCCCAGAGTGGACAAACTGATTCCACAGACCTCTCAGACAAATACACACTGTGCACGTACACACACACACACACACACACACACACACACACATTTAATGTGCGTACACTATGGTCAAGGCCTACAGCCCAGGTCCTGCCCATACCTTGGAATCTCAAGGCTCTGGTAGGGGAGATTTACTCCTTGCAGGACCTTCCATTTTACCTGAGATGGGAGTCCTAGCCTCCAACACAGAGGACAAACACCCTTTAAAGGCTAGGATAACCACGTAAGGTAGGCTGACAAGGTTAGCCAGGGCTGCCTTCAACTGAAGGCTATACACAACTAAAGAGGCAACAACACACAGGATCAATTCATAACCCTTGGGCAAATAGCTCCAGCTTCCTCTGGAAACTTAATGTTTCTATTTTATCATTTGTAAAATGGAGATAATTTCATCTACCATAGAGGGTTGCTGAGGATTAAGTAAGATGTCATATACAAAAGATATACAAAAGATCCTTATGAAATACAAAGTGCTGGAGACGTGTTATGATCCTTTTGGGTCTTTACTGAGTCTATCTGACTAGATCCTAGCTCTTGTCTTGCTCTTGTTCACTTGGTGAGTACCCTGAATCATTCAGGTTTACAGTGGTTTGTCACTCAGGAGATGCTTTTTTCCTTAGATGGAAGCTTCTCTCTTGCAGCTGCCTAAACTCCTCAGTCACTGAGCCAAACCTTGAGATCCCAACTACCTGAGCCAGTTGGGCCAAAGCAAGTATTTTGTTCATCAACTGATCAGCTGAGCCATCAAATTGTCTCAGAGACCTACACTGACATGCCAATCTAGAACAAATCTCTTCCAGTCACCCTTTGTTCTAAGAGAATCCTGGATTGTCCCTTAGAACATATTACCTTCTATGTTCCCTCAAGAAACCCTCCAGCTCTTCCACTCAGTCTCCATTCATCCTTACTGAGTAGGGGAGAGAGTGTACACTTCAGGATGCCAGGCCTGGCATTATCTTGCTCTTTCTTACCACTGCGACCCCACATCATCCTGCAGGATACCGATTCCTGTTTCCAAATCACCACTCCTATGCCCAAGTCCTTCTCATTACCCATCTCCTTCTCCCCAGAGGATAGTCTTCCTTTTGCCTCACTATTCTCAAACCATAACATAAGCTAATAGGTTGACAACCTTCTAGATTTCTTGTCTCAGCACCTCTGCTGCTCCTTGGTGCTTCAATTCTCCCTTTGGCCATACTCCATCATGGCCAAGCTCTTTATTCCCTTGCCACAGCAGACACCTCTGACCAGAACCCTCTTTATCTGCCATCTCTTGGTCTCCACCCTGCCAACTTCCTTTCTGGGCTTGTACCATCTTGATATTCTCCTGGTCATAATATAACAAGCACACAGCCTTCATGTACCACCTTATAACACCTTAACCGTTCCTTCTGTCATTTAGTGGTACCACCTGTGTGCCAGGTCTGGTGCCAGACATTGGGGGTGCAGAAGTGCCTCAGAGACTTCACACACATATATGGTCTCCTTTAGTCCTCACAATGCCTTGAGGTGAAAGGGAGTATGAAGCTCAAAGTAACCCCTTTCACAAGTGGGAAAAGATTCACTAGAAAGAGGCCTGACCACTAAATCCTTCAGTAATTACTAGATTCCTTCCCTGACCAAGCCCCTAGCCAACCAACTCTGGTTTCCTGTATTCCTGTATCCTTTTTCTATTGGTGAACAATGGGCTGAACCTTTTTTTTTTTGGAGTGAGGGTCTTACCCTGTCACCCAGGCTGGAGTGCTGTGGTGCAATCATAGTTCACTGAAGGCTCATGCCTGTAATCTCAGCAGTTTGGGAGGCTGAGGCAGGAGGACTGCCAGAGGCCAGGAGTTCAAGACCAACCTGAGCAACATAGCGAGACCCTGTCTCCACAAAAAGTAAAACAATTAGCCAGGTATGGCGGTGCACACCTGTAGTCCTAGCTACTCAGGAGACCAAGATGGGAGGATCCTTTGAGCCCAGGAATTTGAGGCTGCAGTGAGCTATGATTGTGCTGGCGCACTCCAGCCTGCACAACAGAGTGAGACTCGAAAGGAAGGAAGGGAAAGGAAAGGACAGGAAAGGAGAGAGAGAGAGAGAGAGAGAGAGAGAGAGAGAGAGAGAGAAAGAAAGAAAGAAGGAAAGAAAGAAAGAAAAGCAAGGGTGAGAATGTAGGAGAAAGAGAGAAGGGGGGAGGGAGAGGGAGGGAGAGGAGGAAGGAAGGAAGGAAGGAAGGAAGGAAGGAAGGAAGGAAGGAAGGAAGGAAGGAAGGAAGGCTG